>NW_004444037.1:9433762-9457830 GCF_000243295.1 Trichechus manatus latirostris | reverse complement strand
ACATTCTTTGATGGTTACCAGGGTGGGGAGGGAGGGTGAGGGTTATTTACTAACTAGATAGTAGATAAGAATTATCTTAGGTGAAGGGAAGGACAGCACACACTACAGCAGTACAGGGGCAGTCAGCACAACTCGACTAAACCAAAGCTAAGAAATTTCCTGAATACAAACACTCTGAGGGACAGAGTAGCACGGGTAGGGGCCTGGGGACCATGCTTTCAGGAGACATCTAAGTCAAATGGCATAACAAAGCTTATTAAGAAAATGTTCTGCATCCTACTTTGGTGACTGGCATCTGGGGTCTTAAAAGCTTGCAAGGGGCAATCTAAGATGCAACAATTGGTCCCAACCCACCTGGAGTAAAGGAGATTGAAGAACACCAAAGATACAAGGAAAGTATTAGCCCAAGAGACAGAAAGGGCTACATAAACCAGAGACTTCATCAGCCTGAGACCAGAAGAACTGGGTGGTGCCCGGCTACCAACAATGACTGCCCTGACAGGGAACACAACAGAGAGTCCTGGATGGAGCAAGAGACAGGTGGGGTGCAGAACTCAAATTCTAGTAAGAAGACCAGACTTACTGGTCTGACTGAGACTAGAGGAACCCCAGAAAGCACGGCCTCTGGATTCTCTATCAGCCCAGAACTAAAACAATTTCCGAGGCCAGCTCTTCAGACAGGGATTGGGCTGGGCTGTAGAACATAAAGTGTTTGTTACTCGTGAGGAGTGTGCGTCTTAGCTCAAGTAGATACAAGAAACTAAATGGGCAGCTTCTGTCTGGAGTTGAGATGGGAAGGCATGGGAAGGCAGAGAGAGTTAGGAGCTGGTTGAATGGACATGGGAAATCAGGGGTGGAAAGGAGGACTGTGCTGTCACAGTATGGGGAGAGCAATTAGAGTCACATAACAATGTATGTATAAATTTTTCTATGGCAAAAAATTTAAAAAAAAGAATAATCATAGCTTTTATTTATGATACCAACATAACTAAGAAAAACCAAAAAAATCCAGTTTTTTAATCTGCCAGAGATTTATAAAATACAAAAAAATCTTCTCATAAATAATCAAGTGCAGGTGGCAAATCATTATTCCAATATCTTTTATGTCTGACTCAGAAAAATCATTCAGATAAAGAATTTGTGGTCATCCCTTTAATAACCAAAGAAAATTCATGCTTCATAAGGTCAACAGCGACTCTATCATACTTCAGTTTTTAAGTGATTCACTTTTTATCTTGCTATTTTAGAAATATTATTTTTACAGTTTTTAAAATGTACTTGTATTTTAAATTCCTCTGAGTCATTCTTTTTAATCTTTTCCCAAATTTCAATTTTAAAGAGCACAGAAAGAAATTATGCTGATTAATGTAACCACAGAATACATTATATCACCTGCTAGAAATGCTACATAACGGGTACTGAGCTAGAATAATTGGACATCACCTGCAAAACTCTAAAGCTCTTGCTGATAAAGCAATGTTCTCTGCAGGTAAATCTGCCAACATTTTGCTGATTTTACATTTTTTTAGCCAGAGTAGCAGTAACAGTCATACTACTTGATCTAATGAAAACAACTCAGAGAAATGAATAAAACAAACAAAGTCCCTGGTCCGAAGAAGCTTACATTCTAGTGGGAGCTTACGCTTTTTTTTTTTTTCAGATTCTCATTACTTTGAGAATCTGAAAACAGCTTTGGAGGCTTCGCCTTCCAAAATGCACATATACCATATTTGGCAGGGTTATGAACATTCCTAATCCAACCATTAATCATGGGTTAAAAATCCCTAATATAAATTCTCCTTGTATTTATTTTCTATCTTCTACCACTTATAGTAGATACTTACATAATTTTACTATTCCTTGTTATTATTAGTTTCGGTTGAGTCAATTTTGATTCACGGTGACCCCATGTGTGCAGAGTAGAATTGCTCTATAGGGTTTTCAAAGCTGTGCCTTTCAGAAGCAGATTGCCAGGCCTGTCTTCCGAGGTGCCTCTGGGTGAGTTCAAACTGCCAATCTTCGAGTTGATAATCAAGTGCTTAACTGTTTGCACCACTCAGGGTCTCCTTTACTATTCACAGTACTTCTTTTTTTTTTGTTTTTGTTTTTTTGTTTTTTTCCCATTAAAATACCTACGACCCTCTAATTTCAAAAGCATGCTTTCTACTTATTCCATTTGTACACTCATGAAATTCTAGACTTTCAAATTATGCTTTAACAATCTTGGTCTTCCCAGAATAAACGATCCCAACCTCTTCAGTAGTTTCATATAGATAGTTTCCAGTTCTGATTTCATTTATTATTCTCTAAATTCCCTTAAGATAAAGATCCCCTATCCTCCTTAACCTTAAAGTAAAAGTCTTTTCTAAAAGCTGCCTATAGAGTCTCTGGAAGCAGATACGCTCAAGAGAAACACACAATAAAACCTTAACCATTTAACTGGAGCCATCGATTTATTAATCAACTAATTTCCTATCCTTGCTTACTACAAAAAGGGAACATTTTACCCCTTAGGGAAAAAACTTTTTTTTATTTAAAAATGCAACATCCAAGGCACTTTCTAGGATCATTACAATTTCTAATCAATGCGTTACACCTTTTATATCTACAGTTACAGAACTTTACAGTGAAAATTGCTCTACTTAATTATGAACCTATAGGTCTATGAGATCAAACTTTTTTTTAATCATGCAAATTTGGTAAGTATATTTTGTATATTTTTATAAAAGAATTTACAATAAAAAGGTTTCTGGGCTAATCCAAATTTTAAGTTAACCAAAAAATAAATAAATAGTTGCCCAAGGTCACAAAGAAAGTAAATGGTCACATTTTAATTTCCAAATCTTGTCTTTCTTCTTTTTCTCTGTGTTCACTATCTTATAAAAAGCCTGACTTTTATACAAGAAACTATGAAAGCGTGAATTCCTACTTATGTTTAGATGATTTATTTCTCCCAAATTTATAGCCCAAAACAATTTCTCTAAACATAAAAAGGAATGGTCATTTGTCACCAGCAATCTCACAACTTGTATCAAAAGATGTTTATGGTCTTTGACCAAACAATGACACTTTTAAGAGCTTATTCAAGGGTAATAATCAGAAATGCACATACAGGTTTTTATACAAAAATGTTTGCTTAGCCATTATTACAAGCAGAATATTGAAGAGGAGGAAGACAACAAAAACAAAGGACGAATTCAAAAATTCTGTGGTATATTCATAAGATGCAATGTTACACATTAATGAAAAATCATATTTGACTAATATACAATAAAACCTGTAAAAGTCAGAACCTATGTAAGGCAGAAACCTGTCAGAGAAGGAAAACTCGAATATTTTCCACTAAAACAAAGGATAGAAAAGTGCACCCTGTCAAACGCCGAAAACTTGCAAGACCTGGAAAAACAAGGCAGTCTCATTTACTTCTGGCTTTCACAGGTTTCACTGTACCATAATAGTCACCATATTTTCTTAGTAAAAAGTGAGAAAACAAAAGAGTATTTTTGGTATCATCCCAATTTTTGGAAATGAAGATTCATCTAGAAGCAAAGAATAAACCTAGAAAGATATACGCAAACTGTCAAGACACCAGTCTATGTCTCTGTTTTCTCATCTATAAAATAAGGACAATAATCTTTAAGCTACCGTGAAAAGTACTTAAAAAAATGCTTAGCAAATAATAAGTACTCAATAACCACTTGCCATCAAGTCGACTCCGACTCATGGTGACTCGTGTGTCAAAGTAGAATTGTGCTCCATAGTGTTTCAGTGGCTGAAATTTAGGAAGCAGATCATGACAATTTCTTCTGAGGCACCTGTGGGTGGACGCGAACCACAAGCTTTGATTTAGAAGTCAATTAAACATTTGTACCACCCAGGGACAAGTAGTCATTAGATATTATTATTTTTTAATAGCTTCTATCAAGCTGACAGACAGCAAAGTTTGTAACAGCCCCCACCAAAAAAGTAATAAAGAAATAAAAATTACTCACAATCCTAACACCTAAAATGACCACCACCACATGTCTAACAGTTTGTCATACTGTGGTGGTTTGCATGTTGCTGTGATGCTGGAAGCTATGCCACCGGTGTTTCAAATACCAGCAGGGCAACCTGTGGTGGACAGGTTTGAGCTGAGCTTCCAAATTAAGAAAGACTAGGAAGAAGGACTTGGCGTCTACTTCTGAAAAAAATTAGCCAGTAAAAAGCTAACGAAAAAAAGCTAACACTGTCTGATATAGTGCTGGAAGATGAGCCCCACAGATTGGAAGGCACTTAAAATATGACTGGAGAAGAGCTGTCTCCTCAAAGTAAAGTCAACCTTTATGGCGTGGATGGAGTGAAGCTTTCGGGACATTCACCTGCTGATGTGGCATGACTCAAAATGAGAAGAAGCAAACATCCATTAATAAAAGAACATGGAACGTATGAAGTATCAATCGAGGAAAATTGAAAGTCGTCAAAAATGAAGTGGAACGCATAAACATCGATATCCTAGGCATTGGTGAGCTGAAACGGACTGCTACCGGCCATTTTGAATCGTACAATAATATGGTCTACTATGCTGGGAAAGACAAATTGAAGAAGAATGGCGTCGCACTCATCGTCAAAAAACATTTCAAGATCTATCCTGAAATACAACGCTGTCAGTGACAGGATAATATCCACACACCTACAAGGAAGACCAGTTAATATGACTATTATTCAAATTTATACACCAACCACTAAGGCCAAAGAAGAAGAAATTGAAGATTTTTACCAACTTCTGCAGTCAGAAATTGATCGAACATGCAATCAGGATGCATTGATAATTACTGGTGATTGGAATGCTAAAGTTGGAAACAAACATGAAGGAACGGTAGTTGGAAAATACAGCCTTGGTGATAGAAACGACGCTGGAGAATACATGATAGAATTATGTAAGATCAATGACTTACACACGTGGACCTCACCAGATGGAATACAGAGGAATCAAATCGACTACGTCTGTGGACACAGACGATGAAAAAGTTCTAGATCATCAGTCGGAACAAGACAAGGGGCCAATGTGGGACAGAGCATCAATTGCTCACATGCAAAATCAAATGGAAGCTGTAGAAAATCAAACCGAGTCCCTGACAGCCAAAATACAACCTTGAGTATATTCAACCTGAATTTAGACACCATTTCAAGAATAGATTTGATGCACTGAACACTAATGACTGAGGACCAGATGAGTTATGGAATGACATCAAGGACATCATACATGAAGAAAGCAAGAGGTCATTAAAAAGACAGGAAAGAAAGAAAAGACCAAAATGGATGTCAGAAGAGACTCTGAAACTGGCTCTTGAACGTCGAGTAGCTAAAGCAAAAGGAAGAAATGATGAAGTAAAAGAGCTGAACAGAAAATTTCAAAGGGCAGCTCAAGAAGATAAAGTAAAGTATTATAATGAAATGTGTAAAGACCTGGAGATAGAAAGCCAAAAGGGGAAGAACATGGTCAGCACTTCTCAAGCTGAAAGAACTGAAGAAAAAATTCAAGCCTCGAGTTGCAAGATTGACGGATTCTATGGGGAAAATATTGAAGGACACAAGAAGCATCAAAACTAAATAGAAGGAATATACAGAGTCACCGTACCAAAAAGAACTGGTCGACATTCAACCATTTCAGGAGGTAGCATATGATCAAAAACTGATGGTACTGAAGGAAGAAGCCCAAGCTGCACTGAAAGCATTGCCAAAAAACAAGTCTCCAGGAACTGATGGATTACCAAATGAGATGTTTCAACAAATGGATGCAGTGCTGGAAGCGCTCACTTGTCTATGCCAAGAAATCTGGAAGAAAGCTACCTGGCCAACAGACTGGAAAAGATCCATATTTGTGCCTATTCCAAAGAAAGGTGAGCCAACAGAATTCGGAAATTAGCAAACAACATCATTAACATCACATGCAAGTAAAATTTTGCTGAAGATCATTCAAAGGCAGTTGCAGTAGTACATCGACAGGGAACTGCCAGAAATTCAAACCGGATTCAGAACAGGACACGGAACGAGGGATGTCACTACTGATGTCTGATGGATCTTGGTTTAAAGAAGAAAATACCAGAAAGAGGCTTACCTGTGTTTTATTGACTATGCAAAGGATTTCAACTGTATGGATCGTAACAAATTATAGGTAACATTGCGAAGAACAGAAATTTAGAACACTTAATTGTGCTCACAAGGAATATATACATAGACCAAGAGGCAATCATTCAAACAGAACAAGGAGTGATTTAAAGTCAGGAAAGGTGTGCATCACGGTTGTATCCTTCACCATACCTATTCAATCTATATGCTGAGCAAACAATCTGAGAAGCTGCACTATATGAAAAAGATGCGGCAGCCAAGACTGTAGAAGACTCACAAACAACCTGTGAAATGTAGAGGATACAACCTTGCTTGCTAAAAGAGGACTTGAAGCACTTACTGATGAAAATCAAAGACTACAGCCTTCAATATGGATTACACCTTTTAACATAAATAAAATAAAAATCCTCATGACCAGACCAATAATCAACATCATGATAAACAGAGAAAATACTGAAGTTCAAGGATTTCATTTCACTTGGATCCACAATCAACGCCCATGCAAGCAGCAGTCAAGAATTCAAGTGACGCACTGCATCAGCCTAATCTGCTGCAAAAGACCCCTTTAAAGTGTTAAAAAGCAAAGACGTTACCTTGAGGAGTAAGGTGCGCCTGACACAAGCCATGGTGTTTTCAATCGCCTCATGTGACTACAAAAGCTGGGCAATGAATAAGGAAGACCGAAGAATTGATGCCTTTGAATTATAGTGTTGGTGAAGAATATTGAACATTTATCATTGACTGTCAAAAGAATGAACAAATCTGCCTAGGAAGAAGTACAGCCAGAAGGCTCCTTGGAAATAAGGATGGCGAGACTTCATCTCACATACTTTGGACTTATCAGGAGGCACCAGTCCCTGGAGAAGGACATCATGCTTGGTAAAGTAGAGGGTCAGTAAAAATAGGAAGACCGTCAATGAGATGGACTGACACAGTGGCTGCAACAATGGGCTCAAGCATAATGATTATCACGATAGTGCATTACCAGGCAGTGCTTTGTTCTGTTGTACATAAGGTCGTTATTGAGTCAGAACCAACAACAAAGCATCTGGGTTAATTTCATTTAGGTCTTTTAATATGTGTGGAACATTTTATACAATTGATATACAATTTCTAGTGGCTATAAAATATTGCAACATTTTATAGATACATCATTTTTATTCAATCATTCCACTATTATTGAGCATTAGGTTTAATTCTTCGCTGCTATAAATAATATTGCAATGAGTATCCTTACTTGGCAATCTTTGTACATGTTTTCAGTTTTTCCCTCAAGAAAGATTTCTAGAAATACAAATGCTGTCTCAAATAGTGTGAAATATACTTGGCTTTACCCTACTGACCTGTCTGGAATGTGGACACATACTGGATGTTCAAAAATACCAAGTTCTCTCTTTTCTCCATGGGCACCTAAAAAGCTCTTAATTGGTTTCTTCATTGTAACTTCTCTATTGTTTTGTTTTAAAATTATGGCAAAAATACATACAACAAAATATACTCCAATTCAACAATTTCTATACGCATAATTCAGTGGCAGAGATTACATTCTTCAATTTGTACAACCATTTTCGCTATCCCTTTACAATTCATTCTACCACCATTAACATAAACTCACTGACCCCTAAGCAAAAACTCCTTCTTCCTCCCTCCTTCCCACCCATGGTATCCACTAATAATTTTTGGTTTCTATCTATATGCTTAGGATCCCTCGTGGCACAGTGGTTAAGCATTCAGCTGCTAACCAGACAGTCGGCGGTTTGAATCCACCAGCTGCTCTACGAGAGAAAGATGTGGCAGCCTGCTTCCGTAAAGAATACAGCCTTGGAAACCCTATGGGACAGTTCTACTCTGTCCTACAGGGTCGCTGTGAGTCATAATCAACTCGCCAGCAATGGGTTTGGGTATGTATTTGCCCATTTCATGTAAGTGAGATCATACAGTATTTATTCTTTTGTGACTAATTTTGCTCGGCATGTTTTCAAGGTCCACTCATGTTGTGGCATGTATCAGGACTCCAGTTCTCTTTATGGTTCAGTAATATTCCATTGTGTGTGTATACCATATTTTGTTTATCCATTCATCTGCTGATGGACATTTAAGTTGTTTCCATTTTTTGGCTACTGTCAATATTGCTGCAATGAACACTGGTATACTTGTGTCTGTTCACATCACTGTTTTCACGTCTCTTGGGTATATATAACTAAGAGTGGAATTGCTGGGTCATATGGTTGTTCGATGTTACAATTTTTGAGGAACCAACAACGGCTGAGGGTTCTCTATTGTTTTTTTTGGTACAACTGCTTCTCCGATATTTCTTCTATTCATTTAATCCATTTATCTCACTCTTCCTTTATATCCCTCTAACATCCCATACACAATTTGGGTGCTCATAACAAGTACATTGCTTAAAAAAAAGGCTCTTAAAATTCTTTTTATGTTTAAAAATGGGAATCCTTGTCTGTAAGAAATGCATACTAAAATACTTACAGATGAAATGTTATGACAGAGGAATTGCACTAAAATAATTGGGAAGTGAGGAGAGGGAGTGGCACAGGGGTAACAATGAACTGATATATGCTGAAGCTGAGGGATGGGCACAAGAACATTCATTCACTATCCTCCCTGTGCCCATTTTTTTTTAAAAAAAAAACTATTTTTAATTGAGGGGAAATTGTTTTTAAAATAAATCTTTAAAAGAAGATATAATTATTAAATTAACTTCTAAAAAACGATTATGGGGTAGCATGTACCATAGATCTTACAGAACAATAATTCAGTGGTTATAAGAAAAATAACAAGACCAAAAATATTCAAGTCAAACCCAAAAGTGAAGAAAACAACTACAGTATTGAGAATCTCTCAGTTATACTTGCCAGTAATTCCCACAGACAAAAACACACAACAACGCATTTTCCAAACCAGGGCTCCAGCATACCGTGCTGATTCTCCAAAACAATATTAGTATTTATATTGTGCATTACAAGAATACAATTATGCCTCTGCATGTGCCCACATGAATATTTGATAAGTAGTTTTATTATGCACTAGCATTAAATAATCCAAATTCTCTTGGTGCTTAAATCACATCGTGGTACCAAGTTAGGCACATCATAAACAATATTTACAGATTAACAGTTAGATCCACCACAGTGTTTTATTTGTATCTAGAGGCACGCAAGTAAACACCAACATAATGAAAAAACTATGTTGCCACAGATCTTTTATGAAGATGTATGTCTGGAAAATATCACCTGATTTCTGTGTAGAAGTCACTTTACCTTCGAGTCAGGTCATGATAACAAGAAAACTAGAAAACAACAAAAAGAATAAGTAACATATCCGGGAATGAAGGAAGCTGTCATGGTTTCAGTTATGTCCCCCCAAAAAATGTGTGTATCAATTTGGCTGGGCCATGATTCCCAGAATTGTGTGGTTGGCCTCCATTTTGTGATTGTAATTTTATATTAAAGAGGATTAGGGTGGGATTGTAACACCACCTTTACCCAGGTCACATCCCTGATCCAATGTAAAGGGAGTTTCCCTGGGGTGTGGCCTGCACCACCTTTTATCTCTCAAGAGATAAGAGGAAAGGGAAGCAAGCAGAGAAGTGGGGACCTCATACCATCAAGAAAGCAGTGCTGGGAGCAGAGCACGTCCTTTGGACCGGGTTCCCTGCACAGACAAGCTCCTAGTCCAGAGGAACACCGAAGAGAAGAAGGCCGACAGAGAGAAAAAGCCTTCCCCTGGAGCTGACACCCTGAATTTGGATGTTTAGCCTACTTTAACTGTGAGGAAATAAACTTCTCTTCGTTAAAACCATCCACTTGTGGTATTTCTGTTATGGCAGCACTAGATGACTAAGACAGAAGCCATGACTGCTTCCCTGTTTTAAAGCCAGGGTGTCATGGACAGATTAGAAATGTACTTTCCAAACTCTTTTCAACAGAGTGAAAAATATATTTGTTATAAATGTACTTACAATAACATTTTATATAACCACCCAGTATACACATAAGTTATAGCACAGCACAGCACAGCATAGTATAAAAACCCACTGCCATCGAATAGATTCCGACTCGTAGCGACCCTATAAGACTGAATAGAACTGCCCCATCAGGTTCCCAAGGAGTGGCTGGTGGATTCGAACTGCCAACCTTTTGGTAAGTAGCTGAGCTCTTAACCACTGTGCCACCAACGCTCCACAGTATAGTATAGCATAACTAATCTGTAACATACTCTGGCTTATACTTCTCACCTTTCCTTGGATTTCTAAATTTTAATTACTTACTACAAGGTAAAATTAAACAAATCTAAAAAAGCTTCATGGTAAAGGACTTAAATTGTTCCTTGAAAATAATAAAGGAAATAAAGAATTTGCATCAGCAGAGGAGAAATAGCAATGGTAATGATGGGGGTAGTGCAGGATGGGAATAGCCTCTCCAGAGGTTTTCATTAAAGAATTATTAGAGATAAAGTTAGACAAATATAACTGGACCAGTTAATGTTGAGGAGTTTCTGCAGACAACAGGGAGACATTCATTTAACGTTTACTGAGAGTCAGCCCTGGGCTCCTGGATTCTGTACTAAGTGCCACTTAAGTAGACACAGCATCAAGTTGTTTACAGACCAGCTGGGAGAGACGTGTAACAGCATGTTTCAGTTACTGTGAGAGAAGTTATCGCAATATGCCAGGCTACAATCAATAAGGTACAAAGGAAACAGTCATCAATTTAAGTGGAAGAGGTGGCAGGAAAGGCTTTACCTAGGAAGTGGTGTTCATAGCCTCCGTCAGCAGAAAACTATCTCAAGATAAATGGAGCAACAATCTGTAACTATATGAACGTCCCTTGCCTTTCTTTGAGAACCTAGATAGCTATTGATAAAACAGTCCTTTAAGTAACATATTAATAAACATGACTATTTCATTCTAATCCTTAAAGCCATAGCTTCTCAATGTGACAGGCTCCAAAGTTGGGTGCTGTCACATACCCTTTTAGTTAAACAACAACTCCCTGGCTTTATCCCAAAAGTGATTACAGTGGTATTGTCTCCTCCCCACGTTTTTGAAAGAAGGTATTGTGTCGGGTAAGGTTTACCCTGACTGACAGTTCCTCTCAGTCTAGAAATGTATGAAGGATAAGAAGCAGTTTATTCAGATCAACATCTTCTGTATGGAAAATAACACATTTCAAAGTTAGTAACAAAACAACATTCCAAATCAGTTACGTCACCATGGATGACCATATAGAACATGCCACAAAGCTTAACCCTTGATATTCCAGTATATTCAGTAGCTGAAAAAGACTTCACACAAAAGTCACTAACCCCACCACACCACACCCTACAAATAGGATTTATTCTTTTCAGTGGCTGTCAGTCTCAAACAATAAATTACAAACATAAGGGAGTAGAATGCAGAATTGATTCACTACACCCTAAGAAATTGTGGCTTATAAATCCAAATTAATTAGGTATCCAGTAATAGTAAAAAGTAACAACTATTTACTGAGAGCCTACTATGTGTACTTCGTTTTAATCTAACTTATAATTTTTGTAAATGTTGTACTTGACAGATGTAAAAACTGACAAAGCTAGTTAATGAACTGGGAATGAATGCAAATTTGGATTCTTTTATATTCTAAGAGAATAAGTTGTTATATGGAGTTATATGAGATAAAGTTCTCAAATTAAAATGCAATTCTGATTTCAAAACGTTTTTTACATTGATTCTGGACCACAGAACAAAAGTTAGAGACCTTGTGAAAAAGGACAATTAACCATAAGTAAAACATGATTTATTTTAAATATTTCATGAAAAAAATAAATTTGCCTTATCAAATGTAAAAGTGAGGGAGGGGGAGAGTGAAGTTATAAAGACCAAAAAAAGCAGAGATGCTTATTTTAAGGCTAAACTCAGTCCCTTTTGTCTTAGTTATCCAGTGTTGCTATAACAGAAATACCACAAATGGGTGGCTTTAACTAACAGAAATTTATTTTCGCATAGTTTAGGAAGCTGTTGTTGTTAAGTGCCATCGATTTGGTTCCAAATCACAGTGATCTATGTACAACAGAATGAACGAAACACTGTCCAGTCCCGTGACATCATCACAATCATTGCTATGTTTGAGCCCATTGTTGCAGCCACTGTGTCAATCCATCTCACTGAGGGTCTTTCTCTTTTCCGATGACCCTCTACTTTACCAAGCATGATGACATTCTCCAGAGACCAGCCCCTCCTGATAACATAACCGAAGTACAGGAGAAGTCATCTCGCCATCTTCGCTTCTAAGGAGCATTCTGGCTGTATTTTTTCCAAGACAGATTTGTTTGCTCTTCCGGCAGTTCATGGTATGTTCAATCTTCTTTACCAACACTGTAATTCAAAGGCATCAATTCTTCTTTGGTCTTCCTTATTCATTGTCCAGCTTTCACATGCACACGAGGCGACTGAAAATACCATGGCTTGGCAGCACAACCTATACAAGGCAAGGTCATGGAAGCTCCATAGACGCATCCAAACTCCCTGAGGGACCAAATTGCTGGGCTAAGGGCTGTGCGGACCATGGTCTCAGGGAATATCTAGCTCAAATGACCTAATACAGTTTATAAAGAAAATGTTCTACATTCTACTTTGGTGAGTAGCATCTGGGGTCTTAAAAGCCTGTGAGCAGCCATCTAAGATACTTCACTGGTCTTACCCTTCGGGAGCAAGGGAGAATGAAGAAAACTAAAGATACAACGGAAAGATTAGTCCAAAAGACTAACGGACCACAACTACCACGGCCTCCACCAGACTTGAGTCCAGTACAACTAGATGGTGCCCAGCTACCACCACTGACTACTCTGACAGGGATCACAATAGAGGGTCCTGGACAGAGCTGGAAAAAAATATAGAACAAAATTCTAACTCACAAAAAAAGACCAGATTTACTGGCCTGACATGGACTGGAGAAACCCCGAGAGTATGGCCCGCAGATACCCTTTTAGCTCAGTAATGAAATCACTCCCGAGGTTCACCCTTCAGCCAAAGATCACACAAGCCCATAAAACAAAACGAGACTAAAGTGGCACACCAGCCCAGGGGCAAAGATTAGAAGGCAAAAGGGGACAGGAAAGCTGGTAACAGGGAACCTAAGGTCGAGAACAGAGAGTGTTGACATGTTGTGGGGTTGTTAACCAATGTCATAAAACAGTATGTGTACTAACTGTTTAATGAGAAGCTAGTTTGTTCTATAAACCTTCATCTAAAGTACAATAAGAAGAAAATATCATGGCTTTGGGTCATGTGCACCTTAGTCCTCAAGGTGACATCTCTGCTTTTCAACACTTTAAAGAAGTCTTTTGCAGCTGATTTGCCCAATGTAGTACGTAGTTTGATTTCTTGACTGCTGCTTCCATGGGCGGTGATTGTGGATTCAAGTAAAATGAAATTCTTGACAATTTCAATATTGTCTCTGTTTATCATAAGGTTGCTTATTGGTTCAGTTGTGAGGATTTTGTTTTCTTTATGTTGAAGTGTAATTCATATTAGAGGCCGTACTCTTTGATCTTCATCGGTAAGTGCATCAAGTCCTCTTCACTTTCAGCAAATAAGGTGTGTCATTCGCAGAACGCAGGTTGTTAATGAGTCTTCCTCCAATCCGTTCTTCTTCATATAGTCTGGTCTCTTGGATTATCTGTTCAGCATACAGATTGAACAAGTATGGTGAAAGGATACAACCCTGACACAGACCTTTCCTGATTTTAAAGGAGGCTAGAACTCCGAATTTAGGGTGCCGGCTCTTAGGGAAGGCTTTCTCTCTCTGTCAGCTCTGGAGGAAGGTCCTTGTCTCTTCGAGCTTCTGCTCCTGGCCATCTTCATGTGGCTTGGCATCTCTCTTCCCCCATTTCTCTGCTTCCTTAATGTGCTTGCTTATTTAGTTTCTTTTATATCTCAGAAGAGATTGACTCAAGATACACTCTACACTAATTCTGCCTCATTAACATAACACACACAACTCATTCCCAAATGAGATTAAAACCACAGGTAATAGAGGTTAGGATTTACAACACATATTTTTGGGAGACATAATTCAATCTATAACATTCCACCCTTTGGCTCCCCAAAATTCATGTTCTTGCCACATGTAGAACACATTCACCCCATCACATCATCCCAAAAGTCTTAAATCAACTCCAAGTTCAAAAATCTCACCTTCTGAAGCATTTAAATCAAACATGGCTAAGACTTTAGGTGTTATCATCTTGAGGTAAAACTCCTCTCCATCTGTAAACCTGTGAAATCTAGAATACAAGTTATCAGCATCCACAGCACAGTGGTAAAACAGACACAAGGTAAATATTTCCATCACAAATGGGAGAAATTGGAGGAAAAGGGATAACAGCACCAAGCAAGTCCAAAACCCAGCAGAACAAATTACATTAGCTCTCAAAGCTGGAAAATAATCCTCTTTTCTCTGAGGTCATCCAGGCAATGGCTTCGCCCTCCAGACTCTGGGTGTTAGCCATACCCTCTGGATTCTGGGTGGAGGTCCCCTGGTCCTGGGATTCAGTGCCACCTTCCAGGCTCGCTGAGACAGCAGTCTGCTCCCTTGGCTTTGGGCAGCCCCATTCTCTTAGTCCATCTGAGTGACGAACTCAGCCCTTAGCCCCCAGCAGGCTCAGTTCTTCTGCCCTTTGGGCACGGCAGCCCCACCCCCTCAGCTTTGGGCAGCAGCCCCATCCCCCTGGCATTCATGAATGGCAGCTCCACACTTTAGAACTGAGTTGGTGATCTGTCTCATTGAAACCTAGGAGGCTGTGGCCCCACCCTTTGAAACCCAGCAGGCCATGGTTCCACCCCCTTTGAAATCAAGGCAGCCCTGCTTCCCGTGCTCCTTCCAAGAGTTCTGCTGATCTCCAAGGTGCTCCAGGGATGGTCCTTTTCTTTTCTTGGAGTATAATAGATGTAATTCCTTTGGCCTGTTTCTTGCCTGTAGAATTCCAAGAGACAGACAGCACTCTTTCCTTTCATTCTTTCTTTGTCCCCTTCAGTCTAAACTGATGAATTTTCTGCTGGTTAGATTAATCAGTCACAGATTTAACCTCTTTAACAAAAGGTTGTATAGCCACTTCCTTGGTGAAAATTATAGGACATGTCTCCTTAGTTTGTACAACAGAATTTTCTAAACCTTTAAAGTTTTGTTTTCATTTTGCACAGTTCATTTTTAAGTCCAACTCTTTCCTCTCGCATTTTACTATAAGCAGCAAGAAGAAACCACGCGGCCCCTTTAAGATCTTGCTTAGAAATCTCCTCAGCCAGATATCCAAGTCTATCACTTATGAGTTCTACCTTCCATCAAACATTTGAACATCATTCAAACAAGTTCTTTGCCACTGCATAAAAAGCATCACCCTTCCTCCACTGTCCAATCACATGTTCATCATTTCCTTTTAAAGCTTCTCCAGAAGCACACTTCACTGCCAAGTCACATTTCTAGCAACCTTTTCTTCTGGCGCCATATGTACTCTCTAAGACGATAGAGACTTTATAGCTCTCCTTGCTTCCTTCTGAGCCCTCACCAGAACTGCCTTTGACATCCATAATTCTACCAACAGTCTCTTCAAGGCAATTTAGGCTTTTACTATTAGGCACCTTAAAACTCTTCCAGCCTCCATCCATCACCCAATTCCAAAACCGCTTCCATATTTCAGGTATCTGTTAGACCAGTACCCCACTCCCAGTACCAAATTCTGTCTTAGTTATCGAGTGTTGCTATAACAGAAGTATCACGAGTGGATGGCTTTAACAAACAGAAATTTATTTTCTCACAGTTTAGGAGGATAGAAGTCCAAATTCAGGGTGCCAGCTCTAAAGGAAGGCTTTCCTCTATGCTAAGAGAATATATGTTCCCTGGCTCAGTAAAGTTCAGGGTCATTTAAATTATACCTCTGAATGTGGTTGCTGCAACAACCTCCCAATTTAGGTTATGCTCCTCTTCTTGTCCAGAACTTTAATATGAGTTCAGATCATATTCAGGTTAGATGTAAATGCTCACCAGAAGATTTATTAGAGTAAAGCAAAAAGGCAAAAACAAAACAAATTTAAAGGCTTTCCAGAAGCCTCACATCAACCTTAGCAGGTATAGTATAATAAATGAAAACAAGCTTAATTCTACTACATTCACTGAGCCTGGCTATATATCAAGCACTGTTCTAGGTAATAAGGGACACAAACAATGAGTAAGACACAGTCTCCATCCTTAAGGAATTCGTGACATGGTGTGACTACTCAGCTCTGTAGCCATCCCTCCTAAACTGTCCTAGAAGGAAAGTGTTATAAAAAGTTCCAATATAATACTAATGTGCTTATTGCAAAAACCAAAAGCTTATCCTTTAATATTATCACACTTCTAAATTAATGCTGTGATTTTACTTGAAGTAGTAATGCTCATGTAGGACTTGAAATGGGAGAGGAAATAAGACATGGAAGGTACAAAGTGAGGAACTGAGTCATTTCTCCCACTGTATCAGGTTTTTTCACCATCATTACTAGTTACATAAATCCTATGTAGAATACAATATGCCATTTACGGCAATTTTCTCTTTTATACCTTTCATAAGCCTGTTAAACTATGAGTTACATGGAACATTTTTGGTTGCGTAGGCTCTCAGTTATAAAAATAAAAATTTTCATCACTCCAAACTAAATACATTATGATTCAAAGTCACAATATCAAATGATAATTTCACTCTTACCTGTAAGAACCTGTCCTAGTTGTTTCAAAGTGTTTAAAAAAAAAAAAAACTTAGTTATATTCCAGAAACTAAGACTAATTTAATCTCAAGCAAAATATTTCCATTAATGTATTTTTACCTTAAAATAATAGCACCAAATTATTTTTCATTAGCTAATATTGTTGAAAGACAGAAAATCGGAATGTGACTTTTGGAAAGTAACTTTTAAAATAGGTTTGAAAGGTTTGGAATCTACTACATTTCAGATGACAAAAATAAAGCCCATTCAGTATAGTACCAAAATTATTATACTCTCCCAGCCCTTTTATTGCATCAATATGTATTAGAAGACAAAAACAGTCATTCATTCCAAGAGGTGATTCAAAGAGTCTAAAAGTTAGATTAATACCTGAAAAGTTATAAGTAAAACAAATCTGCATATAAATCCCACTTCGATTATAATTTCAGAGAAATGACATCATATGAAAAGGCAGCACAATGTATATATACTACATAAAATAAGTATACATATACTAAGTATATGCATACTATGTATACTAAGCTATATTAACTTAGACAAAGTGACTTAACTTCATTTATAGAAAGAAAGGGAAAGAAGGACAAAAAGAAGGAAGTGAGGGAGAGAAAACAGGGAGGGAGGGAAATCTATAAGGATAAAAAAGATTGAGTACGTAAAATTATTTAGCAAGTTATAGGCAGTAAGTGAGTACTCTTCACAAAAGAAATATGCTGGCTGGCCCTGATATACAAACAAAATCTCATATGAGAATCAAGTAAATTGAAAAATAAAGTAAATCAACTTTGTCTATATGCAGGCTACTACATTTAACCTAACAAGAAACCTGTAAGAAGTTAGCCAAGTGGATAATTAGTCCACAAGATATCTCAGATAAAAGCATCAATGTATTTAAAATACGCTACATAGTCACAATTTTATTGGCTTTATTAGAAATTGAAGATTTAATGATCTAAATATGCTATTAACCCAGTAAGTCATAAGAACTCTGACAGTGCCACACGTCTAATTAGTGTAGAGAGCAGAAGTATTATTTGATGTGCACTGACCTGTAAAGACTGTTTTAAGACAAGTTAAGATTTTTGTATCTCTAAATAGAGGTTACTTCTTGAAGGTTCAATACAAGATATTTGTAAAATTGTACTTGAGACTTGTCTTTTCTATCTACTTTTACAAAAGATTTTAATGAGTGATCTACCAGATGGAATGCTCCTTAATCTCATACAGTTGAACAAACACCTACTGAGTTTCTATCAGTTACATAAATCACGAAGACACAATCCTTTGCATTTCAAATAAATGCATGAATATTTCCAAAACAACAAAGACTGTGATGAATCTTAGAACCGACATATCAACAAAGAAGAACAGGACATGTGAGTGTGGGGGGGTTGAGCTGACTGAGGGAATCTAAGAAGAAATTAGGGGAATAGTTAGGATTTTAGAAGATCCTTCATGGAAAAAAAAGGGGGTAGGGTTTTAGAGGCAGAGAAGTCATGACAGAACACAAACAGATGAGCTAAGGAAAGAGGCTGTAAAGTATCTATTTTGGCTGCCTGAAGAAAAAGTAGTCTCAGGGGTGCAGATCTTGAAGCTTGAAGAAAAATAATGCCTTCAAATCTGGATGGGATTTCATTCTTACAGAGTGAGGGACTCATCGTGGTTTTTTGTTTTGTTTTGTTTCTTTAGTAATATTTTATTGTATTTTCGGTAAAAGTTAACATAACAAATTAGGCTCCCATTCAACAATTACTATACAAATTGTTCAGTGACATTTGTTACATTTTTCACAATGTGCCAACATTCACATTATTTCCGATCTAGATGTTCCATTCCCAGTAATCCAGTTTCCCTGTCCCCTTAACCCTCCATCTTTGTTTTAGTGAAATTGTTGACCCTGTGGTCTCACATAAGCAGCCCTGGTGGCACATTGGGTAAGCACTCGGCTGCTAAGCAGAAGGTCAACAGTTTGAATCCACCAGCCGCTCCTCAGAGAAAGATGTGGCAGTCTGCTCCAGTAAAGATTTCAGCCTTGTAAACCCTATGCGGCAGTTCTACTCTGCCCTGTATGGTCATTACAAGCCGGAATTGACTTGATAGCAATAGGTTTTGTTTGGTTGGTTGGTTGGCTGGTTGATCTCACATAGATGATTTTTTAAAGGTGTGCAGTACTCACGGGTAATATTGTTTTATAAGCCAACCTATTATTTAGCTATAAGGTGACCTCAGGGGATAGTTTCAGTTCAAGGTTTAAAGAGTATCTCAGGGCAACCAGAAGAACAAGGTGGTGCCTGGCTGCCACCAATGACCGCCCTGACAGGGAACAGAACAGAGAGCCCCAGATGGAGCAGGAGAAAGGTGGGTGCAGAACTCAAATTCTAGAAAGAAGACCAGACTTAATGGTCTGACTGAGACTAGAGGAATCCCAGAAAGCATGGCCCCTGGATTCTCTATCAGCCCAGAACTAAAACAATTTCCAAGGCCAACTCTTCAGACAGGGATTGGACTAGACTGTGGGACATAAAGTGATACTCATGAGGAGTGTGTCTCTTAGCTCAAGTAGATACAAAAGACTAAACGGGCAGCTTCTGTCCAGAGGTGAGATGGGAAGGCAGAGAGGGTTAGGAGCTGGTTGAACTGACATGGGGAATCAGGGGTGGAAAGGAGAAGTGTGCTGTCACAGTATGGGGAGAGCAATTATAGTCACATAACAATGTATGTATAAATTTTTGTATGGGAAAAAATTTAAAAAAAAAAAAAAAAAGAATATCTCAGGGCAATAGTTTTGGGGAGTCCTCTAGTCTTGGCCGGTCCGGTAAATTTGGAGTTTTTAACAATTTGAGTTCTGTTCCACATTTTTCTCCCATTCTATCAGGATCCATCTATTGTGGCCCTGATCAGAAGGACTGTTAATGGTAGCTGGACACCATCTAGTTCTTCTGGTCTGAGGGTAGATGAGGCTATGGTTCGTGTAGGCTGTTAGTCTTGTAGACTAATTTCTTCTCTGAGTCTTTGGTTTCCTTCTTTCTCTTTGCTCCTGACAAGTACAGACGGATAGCTATACCTTAGATGGCCACTCACAAGCTGTTAAAACCCCAGATACTACTCACCAAATTAGGATGTAGAACATAAACTTTATGAACTATATTATGCCTATTGACCAAGTTGTCCCAAAAGACTCTATGGTCCTAAGCCTTCAAACCCAGAAAACCAATCTCGGAAGGTGTTTGGTTATGTCTAAGAAATATTCATAACTGTGCCCCCATGTGGTTTACTATATACATGGATGTACCATCGTGAGTTTTTGAGAAAGGAATTGATATGAACAGACCTGTGATATCTAAATTTATTGTTCGAAGTAGACTGGATGGGGAACAGAGACTAAAGCAGAGCGGGGCCAATTTTTTAAAAATCTGAGTAGTCAAGAGGTAACTTTCTCTGTGGGACATAAAGTGATACTTGTGAGGAGTGTGCCTCTTAGCTCAAGTAGATACAAGAGACTAAATAGGCAGCTTCTGTCCGGAGGTGAGATGAGAAGGCAGAGAGGGTTAGGAGCTAGTTGAATGGGCATGGGGAATCAGGGGTGGAAAGGAGGAGTGTGCTGTCACAGTATGGGGACAGCAATTAGAGTCACATAACAATGTATATATAAATTCTTGTATGGGGAGAAAAAGGTAACTTTCTGAAATAGAGCAATGGATATAAAAATATGCGGGGAATGAAGAAAGCACTGAAATAGAACTGAAAGAATTTTACACCTGCATGAATGAGGTACCATCACCTTTCACAATTACAACAGTCTCCTAACCAGACTCCTGACTTTTTACAAGCACCCCCTCCAATGTACTAACCCCACATAAACCAGCATGACCTTTTACAAAGTAAATCAGATCACATGTCATGCCCTTCCACTGTTTCTCAAGATATGCCAGTTAAACTGGTCTTATTTTTAGTTCCTTGAAGTTTAACCTCTTTCCTGCCTCAGGATTCTTCCACAGTTCCCTATGTCTGGAACCTCGTGCCCTGATTTTTCACCTGGTTAACCCTAACAATTCTTCAAACTCACCTCCTCAGAGAAGCATTTCCTAACCTCTCCAATCTAATAATAATGTGTCCCAACCCTTACCTTCTCCCTTAAAATTCTCACCACTCCTTTAAATCTAGGCTTACATATGTATTTGTTCAATATCATTCTCCCCATTACCGCATTCCGTGAGAGCAAGGATTATGACTATTTGTTTAACTAGTGTCTAGACCAGTACACACCTGGTATGTGCTCAACAAATACTTGCTGAATTAGTAATTAATAAAACTATAAAAGATCACTTCAAGTTCTCAAGTTCCAACTGAGAAAATGGTAATGTCACTACCTGACAAAGGGAACACGTAATGGTTGTGGTAAAGAGGAATTCCATTGGCACATATTGAGTTTGAAGATAATGGAAGAGGAACACGTCTGACCTATACAGAAGTGGGCTTTGAAGTCATCAAATATTGAATGATCATTTAGCCAGAAGAACAAATGTAACATTAATGGAAAAGGATGAGAAGCAAAAAGCAGCAGGCTAAAAGTAGATTAGAAAATGTCTCTAATTAACTGGCACGAAAAAGAAGTAAATGGATCAAAGTTTGTTATTCCTAATATATAAAGAGCTTCTAAAAATAGAGAAAAATGGGGTAAAGAAACAGATAGTTAACAGAAACAAAAACTATGCAAATGGTTCTTAACCTTAAAAAAAGATACTCAGGGACTCAGGCAGACGTGGCTGTGGCAGCATGCTTGTCCATTTTCCCGTTCTTGCCTATTCTGTGATATTCTTTGGACTCGGGCAGACATGGCTCTGGCAGCATGCTTGACCACTTCCCACTTTTGTCCTTTTGAATATATGCCAAATAAAACTTTCTTTTTACTTTACTAAACTTTGTGATGTTTTTCCCCTACAACAGTTAATGGCGCTGTGAGCAGGATCTGAAGCTACGAATCCAGTCAACTTCGAAGAGACCTGGACTGCGGAGCAGAAGCCGGCAAAGAAAAGTCCTATCTTCTGGACCCACATGTTCCCACTCCATGTCCCTTCGACATTGATGGGGTGAGTACTCTCAGAAAACGAACTTTTGCTTATTCTTTGTTGTTCTCTTTCTCATGTTTTCTTAAGTTCTGTTTGGCATATTTGTTTGAAAAACCGGTTAATTGATTAAGGAGAATTTTTCTTAGATTTTTTGCTTCATCGTTTGCTTAAGAGAGACATTAGTAACTCTTTAAGTGAACTACAGTTTAGGCCTGGATTCGGACGTTTGAAGAGGTAATTCTATTTTCAAAGACCTGTGAGTCACTATAAGCTGCAAAATTCGGACCTTCTTGTGGCTCAGAGAAAACCTGGAAAACAGTGCTCTGTTATGGCAAATTCTCAGGGAGAGGTGGCAGCTCCTGACCTGTGTTTTGATATTTAAGGGAGAAGTGGTAGTTCTGTACCTGTTTTTTCCATTGAATTGAGTTGATCTTACCAAATAATGGCTATATACACTTTTAGAAACTAGGATCCCCAATATCCTTGTTTTGTGTGGTATTATCTGGTGAGTTTATGTGGTCCTTCTGTCTCCTTTTGTTCTAAGAGCTTGCTTCTGGTCTAGAGCATTGTGTCTAAGTTTGTCTTGTATTAGATTACTGACTATGGCTAAGAATTGCTGTATTTTGTAAGGCCAGTCATAGAACCTCAGTTCTTTCTTTGTCCAGAAAAAACTGCATCTTGGGTCTGTCTTGTGATTTAGATTTTTAATAGCTACTTGGAGAAACTTCGATATAAATTGGTCTATTTGAAAAGTACACTAAGATCTTTATGTTTTATACTATGTCAATCTTAAAAGTGAAGCCTTTTTAAGTAACTTAAGCTAGATATTCTATGAAATGTGTTTTATTTAAGGAAAAAGGGGTTTTGTCTTAAAGTAAAAGTAGCAGTTCCAGAACAGTAAAAAAGAAAGAAATTAGCTAACTTTTCTTTCAAAATGCCTCCATCAGTTTAAACATATGTAAATGTATTCCATGAGTCAAGACAGTGAGGGTGGGGCACGATCAGGCCTCCCCACCTCCCAGTCTCCAAGGTCCTGTAGCTCCAGGGACGCTTTTGAAAGACCCCTTTCCAGGTAGGTGGAGACGCTTTTAAGACAAAAGATAAGCAAAATTGCTGCTTTGCTATAGTTATCAGAAATTGGGTAGATCCTAATCATAGAACTGTAAACAAGTTCTCTCTATTATAGGGGAACTTTAAGAAGTAAAAAAAAACAGAAATCACAATGAGACACACCTCAAGTGGCCTGGAAAAATGTTTCCAGCAGTAGACAAACACTTAAGGTTATATCCTTATCAATGCATTGGTCAATTGAGCAGAGACTTTGTGACTTCCAAAGCCAGTTGATAAAATCTTTAAGGGCTAAAATTAGATTGGGGAAAATATGAGAAGTAGTAAAAGTTTAATGAACTCTTAGAATGTTTAAATAGACTTTCCTTTCAACAACAGTTACGTTTTATGATATATAGGCTTAAAATAATTTTAAGTAACTTACTGATGTTAAATTGAGTTAACAGATATTTGTTATAATTTAAGCTTATATGCTTTGGCTTTTTATGCCACAAGAAAAAGGATAGACAGATACATACATTTAAGTCAGCAAATAAGTGTTCATTTTTGCCATTTAAAGGGACACACTGTAAGAGATATACAACAAAGGCAACCTTTAAGAGGTTTATTGAAAAAGAAATTTATTTAATATGGTCAAGTTTCATCTGTGTGACTGAAGTTTAATGGTTTAATTTATGAGATTTTTAGGAGTTTTAATGTTAAGTAGCATATAAAACAAAGAATTGGGTTTCTCGCAGTTAAACTAACAAAATTTTCTTTAATTTCTGAGTTAAAGGGTTAATTTATTCTTTGTGTAATCTGCCTGGAAGACAAAGGTCTGGCCTCTCATTAGAATAAGATTCCTGTGTCTGAATACTAAGCCTCATGGCTTTTAGAAAAGAAAGCTAAGGGTTTTACTTTAAGATCTTTGGTTAAATAACTTAAGTATTGTTTCACACTGACCTATATTATTATCTCTTTTTGGCTAACTTGGTCGCAACTTCATCTTTTTAAATCTAGCATTATCAAAGCCAATGGTTTGATTAGAGAATTCACATCATTTACCTATAAAGTTTTTTTTTTATTAC
>NW_004444037.1:9398449-9431402 GCF_000243295.1 Trichechus manatus latirostris | reverse complement strand
AGAGAAATGAAAAATTAAAACTACAGTGAGATTTCATTTGATAAAAGCTCTAAAGTTTGACAACATATTCTGCTGTCTGTTGTCAAGGTTATACATGGAAAAATAGGCATTTTCACATAATACTGATAGGAACACAAAGAAGTACGATTCTTATAAGGATAAATCTGGTAATATCTAATAAAATTATATACTCATTTACCCTCTGACCCTGCATTCCATTTCTAGGAATCTGTCCCAGTACAGAATGTCAAAATATAAAAATATATATAACACAGAGAAAGTTATTTGCTGCAGTTATTAGAAATAACCCAAATGTTCATCAGCTGGGAAGTGGCTAACTAAACTATGGTACAACAGGATATTATGTAGCTATAAAAAGAAATGAGTAATATACTACTAAGATGTGACCTGCAAGATATAGTAAGTAAAAAAATATATATATACAGTATGCTACCATTTATAAAAGAAAGGAAGGATATGAATATACAGCCTTATATTAAAAAAAAAAACAAAAAACCCAAGAATGGAAGGATACTAAAAATAACAAATTAGTTGCCCTCAAGTCGATTTCAACTCATGCTGACCCCATGTGTGCAGAGTAGAACTGCACTCCACAGAGTTCTCAAGTCTGTGACCTTTCAGAAGCAGATCGCCAGGCTTTCTTCTGAGGCACCTCTCAGTGTGTTCAAACCACCAACCTTTTAGTTAGCTGTCGAGCATTTAACCATTTGCACCACCCAAAAACTGAAAAAAAAAATTTTTTTTTAATTATTACTTATAAGGGAAGGGAGAGAATAAGGCGGAAAAACAAAGATAGCAGCTAGACTTCTTTGAATATATCTTATTTATAGATTTGACTTTGGAACGATGTAAATAATATATATAATTATCAAATAAAACTACATTTTAAAAAAGTGATATCAAATATACATCAAAATATCAAAAATAAAATGAAAGAAATGAAAATAAATGTATAACTATACTGAAAAAAGGTTATTACAACCAACTTAAACACTATGTTGCATGCAGTCTCTAAAATGGCCCCCAGTACTTCCCTCCTCAGGCACCTATGTAATCACCTCCCCTTAAGTCAACAAACATGGACTGGATTCAGAGACTCAGTAACAGTGAACAGAATGCAGCAAAGGTGGTAAAATGTTACATCTGAGATTAAGTTACAAAATGACCTTGGCTTTGGTCTTGGTCACCCTCTCTCACTTGCTCTGAGGGAAGCCAGCTACCATGTTGTTAGCTACCCCGTGGAGAGACCCAAGGAAATGGTCTCTGGCCAACAGCCAGGGAGAAACTGAGACCTGCTAACAATTGTATTAGTGAGCTTGAAAGGGAGTCCCTCTCTCCTCCACTTGAGCCTTGAGATGACAGCAGCCCCAGTCGACACCCTGACTACAGCTCTGGGAGAGATCCTGAGCCAGGGGCATCCAGCTAGGATATACCCCACAGAAACTATGAGAGAATAATAAATGTTGTTTTAAGTGGTTAGCTAAGTTTTGGGGTAATATACAGCAACAGATAACTAATACATAGTACTTTGACTATTCCTAGAGGAATATGTTCTAAGGCCAAAAAAGAATTCCAACTCCATGTCTGTGTATATATCCAACAGAAATAAATATATATGTCCACTAAAAGACAGGTACAAGAGTGTCCATGGCAACTTTATTCATAACAGCCCCAAACTAGAAACAACTCAAATATCCATCAACTAGAGAATGGATAAATCGTGGTATTTCCTGTAATATATTGTATTACTATATATAATATCGTATATAGTATTACTACACAGCAACGGAAAAAAAAAAACTGCTTCATACAACAAACAATACAGGTGCATCTCACAGACATAACACTGAACAAAAAAAGCCAGATACAGACAGAACTTGTCAGAATAGTAGTTATCTTAAGGAGAAGTACTGACTGGGAGGCAGCACAAAGGAGCCTTCTAGGGTGCTAGAAATATTTCCTATATCTTGATCAGGGTGGTGTTTTTGTGGGTGTATACATTTGTAAAAATTCACCAAGCTGTACACTCAAAATATATGCACTTTACATAAGCTATAACTCAATAAAAAATTTTTTTTAAGTCTTAAACTGTTTTGATAATCATAATGTTGATTGTAATGTTAGCACTGCTATTCTGAGAATGTTGTATATATTATAATGGGGATAATGGAAACGAGTAATTATATAACATCCCAATTATATTATTCCTGGTGTTGCTGAGAACCAGGATTCTCAGTTGGGAGAAAGAAGATACAGATGTAAGATAAAAAAAAGATTAAGTAAAAGCTTTGCAGTGCTGATACTGAATTGTAAGTATCAGTATGAACTCATCAAGTACTGTGTCTTTAAAAGAAAAATTTTCCTAGTTCTGACCACTAAAAAGGACTAAAAACAATGACCAAACCATTAGCAATAAGAACTCCTAGAGTCCATATTGTGGTCTTGAAATTCTATTTCCCACTAAAGGAATGAGTGTTCCTTGGAGCAACTGCTGATGCCAAATGTGGGGAGGAAATTTACATGATGAGCTGGAGTATCTTATCATTCCAGACAGTCAAGAAGTTATCACAAACTACTAGGGTCATGTCAAAAGAACTCAGGAACCAATGCTAAAAGACTTTCACTGCTCAATAAGCATCAATAAGGATATAAAGCCAAAACCAAACCTGTTGCCGTTGAGTTGATTCTGACTCATAGCAACCTTACAGAACAGAGCAGAACTGCCCCATAGGGTTTCCAAGGAGCTGCTACTGGATTCAAAGGGCCAAGCTCTTAACCACTAGCCACCAGAGCTTCAATAAGGATATAAACACAATGAATTTTAAAAATATCCAATATGTTTAAATCTAAGAGACCATAATGAAGCTGGAAGGGAGATTCTAATTAGTCACTACTGGAGAAAGCTAATATAACCAACTCATTATTTTGAAAATTGGTAAAAAGAGGGAAAGAATCAGGTGTTTACCCTGCCTTTCCTATACAAACTGTCCTACTAGGTAACAAATAGTGTACAAGGGGGAGTTTCTCTTTATAGAACAACCCAATTAATAAATGAAAAAGGAATTACAGTATTAAAATATTACCATTTAGCAATCCCTAATGATTTGGCTCAGTGACAGAATTCTCACCTTCCATGCAGGAGCTCCAGGTTGGATTCCCGGCCAATACACCACATGTGAAGCCACCACCCACTTGTCAGTTGAGGACTGCCTGTTGTTATGATGCTGAACAAGTTTCAGCACAGCTTCCAGACTAAAACAGACTAGGAAGAAAGACCTAGCGATCTACTATCAAATAATCAGCCAGTGAAAACTCAATGGATCACAATGGTTTGATTCGGTTGAGCATAGGGTCCCCATGAGTGGGGGCCGACTCAACTGCAGCAAATAACAACAGCAATTTAATACACCTAAGGCAGGGAGTCCATCACCTGTTTTCGTAAATAAAGTTTTACTGGAACATAGCCATTGTCATTAATTTATGTTTTGTCAATGGCTGGTTCCCAGGAGTCTAGTTGTTGTGACAGAGACCAGATGTTCCACAAAGTTGAAAATATTTATTACCAGCCCCCTCAGAGAAAACGTTTGCTAACTCTTGATTTAAAGCACTGAGCATCAATGGTCATTATCAGCATAAACAAAGAGACAACTAGACATATGTACACCAGACATAATATTTGCCAAAAGACACAGACTTGTCAAAAGAAATCAAACCTGAATCTGCTCAAATCTCTAGATCCAACTACCAATTAATAAAGATATAAAGGACAGAGAAGCACATTAAATCACATCACAGGAATATAGTTAACAACATCCACAGCTATAGGACAATGGCCCAATTTGCTCAACAAATAAATTTCAAAGAAAAGAGGTGGAGGCAAAGAGAGAGAGAGAAGGGGAGAACCTTAAGAAAAAAATTTACCAACTGCAATGTGTCGGGGGGAGAAGGGCTTTATCTAATCTTGATTTAATTAAATAAACCACTTATAAAATGTATGAGACAATTAGAATTAACACTGATTGGATACTGATGATATTGGAATTGTTGCTTTCGTTTTTCTTAAGTTCACACTTAAATATATGGTATTATGCTTATATTTAAAGAGAATCTAATATTTTAGGGATACATACCAAAATATTTACAAATAAGTTATACAATATATAACTTCTGTTTTAAAAGAATACAGGTATTGAAAAAAAGTTGATGGGGAATGGGTAAGTAAGTTTGGCCATGACTTAATAATTACTGAACCTGGGTGGTGAATATGAAGATTCATTACACTAGCTTGCCCACTTTGTATATGTTTTAAATTTTCCATAATAAAAAGTAAATAAATAACACAAGATATTCCTTCTTCAGATACAACAACAACAAAATCTGCAGTAAAAGGAAAAACAAGTTAGGAAGTACACTGTCGTTGCTGTTAGTTGTCGCTGAGTCCATTCCAACTTATGGTGACCCGATGTGTGCAGAGCAGAACTGTTCCATAGTTTTCAAGGCAGATCACCAGGCCTACCTTCCAAGGTGCCTCTGGATGGGCTCCAACAGTCAATCTTGTGGCTAGCAGTCGAATGCTTAACCATTTGCACCACCCAGGGATTCCGGGAAGTACATAAAATAGCCCCAAAAAGGCAACTTGAGAGTGGCAAGGGATAGTGTGGCGTCTTTCAAAGAAGGGTAACAAGCCAACTTTGGAAGAAACCAGCTTAGAGATCACATAAACGATCACATAAGTGACTGCTGAGTAGACCTTTTCCAACTGCATTAAGCAGTCAGAACTGAGAAAAAAAGAACATATGTAGCAAATTAATTCATGTGGTAAGAGAGGGAACTCAGAAGGTTAAAAAAGCAAGAGAACATAAGGTGCTGCTGAAAGTATGATTGTGGGGTTCTGATGAGTAGAAAATTAATGAGCCCAGGGAATACCTAACCAATTAGAAAAAAAGACAATGCGAAGAAACTGCAAGCCATAATAAAGACAAAAAACAGATTCAAAAAGTGTGACATGATACAGACTTCTGACCATGAGAGGAAACTTTCAAGACCTAAGAAGTGGAACTGTTCCAGGTGATGACAAGTTCTAAGGTAAGAGGCGATGGGGCGTGAGGAAGTACCCAGCACTTTGGACCTGCAGTCCTGTTCAACTAATGCTAGTTCACTAATAGGTTTCATCTACATGCTGAAGAATCACACCCTTCTTCTAAGCTTGTTTGAGGAAAATCTCTATATTTTTTACAGGGTCCCAGAATTGCAACCACTGGTCAAAGATGTGTCCCCCTCTAATGAATACTGCGCCTCTAGGTGAACTCAAACCTCCCACCTTTCAGTTAGCAGCCAAGCGCATTAAACGTTTGCACTACCCAGGGACTCCATTGAATTACTAAATTGAAAATGACAGATGCTGGACAGAAAGCATGATGAGAGCCATTAATCTGATACAAGATTGTTCAGAAAGGGAACGTCTAAGTCAAAGGAAGGAAAGTACTAAAGATCAGTAGAAGAGAAGGATAAGAATGTAGAGAAAAAGGAATAAAAAACATCATCTTCAAAAGAGAAATACTTACTGAAAAATGTTCTGACAGTGGGAACCATATTATGGCCCGTAATTCTGAGAAAATAGGCCAAAAATGTCTCTATTACATAGGTTAGAGAAGAAACAGTATCCTCAAAAAAAAAAAAAAAAAAAAAAAATTGGTTCATTACAGTCATACAGTGTTAGATATATGAAAGAACCAAGAAACATTATAAATCATTTAGTCTAGCACATTAATTTTATAGATGAGAAAAAACTGACATCTACTGAGACTAATTAGCTTGCATTCAAGAACACTATGTAATTAGTGGTTAGAACTAGGGCTAGAATGTACCCCATTCTTCACTCTAGCTCTCTGCCTTTTATCCTCATCCAATACCATGATTTCCATTTGGTGACTTGCTTCTTTATAGTTCTAAATGTCATTATATATTTTCTTTTACAAATAGCAGGCATCTGGTAGATATCTGTTGACTGACTGGCTTCAAATAAGTTCTTCAATGACTTTATGTTAAAAGTTTCCCATTGCAGAATGTAAAATGTTGCAGCTGCTATGAAAAACATTTTGGCACATCTGCAAAAAGTTAAACAAAGAAATGCCATAGGACCCATCAAGTCTACTCCTGGGTAGACAGCCAAGGGATTTTAAAGCAGGGACTCAAAGAGATACGTGTAAACTGATGTTCACTGCAGCATAATTTACAACACCCAAAAGATGGAAACAACCCAAGTGTCCATCAATAGATGAATGGATAAACAAAATGTGGCAGACACATACAACGGAATATCATTCAGTCTAAAGATAAATGAAAATCTGATACATGCTACGACATGGATGAAAAGTGAAAACATTATACTGAGTGTGTGATCCCATTTATATGAAGTATCTAGAATAGTCAAATGCATAGTGACAAAGTTAGTTACCAGGAGCTAGGCGAAGGACGGAAGGGAGTTACAGCTGAAGGGGTACTGGGTTTCTGTTTAGGGTGATGTAAAACTTTTGGAAATGGACAGTGGTGATGGTAGCACAAAATGATGAATTTAATTAATGTCTCTGAATTATGCACTTAAAAATGGTTATGATGGCAAACTTTTGGTTATATAAATTTCAGCACAATAAAATAAAAAAGTCTCACCTTTCAGCAACTTGTTCTACTCCATTTTACTCCCCTGCCCCTCAAAAAAATGTGTCCTGAGTAAATCTCAGAGATGTGCAAGACAGCTTGTTGGCTAACCAAATCTATGCTTCCAAAAAATGTTAGAATATGAAAAGGCACACATAGTGCCATGCTGTAAAAAGAAGAGCTGGCATTACACACCTCTCTTATCTTCTTTAAGATATATTATTTGCAACTGCTGGGAAGTGAGGAGCTATCTTGACCCACTGGGCTCAAAATGTCTTTAACTGATAAGAAAAGATGTAACAGGATAAACTACATCTGTCTACAGAGCACATAAAGTACACACAAATAAAACTGTTTACATTTTTATATTTATTCTTTACAAATATAACATGTTTTGAAGCTTCCAAAAACCTGAGATGTTGCTGCTATTTTTAGACGTGATTTAGAAAAAATTAGCCCCCCCTCCCAAAAAGTGCAAGTATTACTCATATGTAAAACGAGAATAAGGCATGGAAAGGAGGAAGGCAATCCAAATACAACTGTTTTAAAATTTTTCTATTAATTCTTTAAAAAAAAAAACAAAAAAAAAAACAACGCATAGCCTTACCACTTAGGAACAGTTGTTGAGGCACAGAGTTTGTAGAAAAGACACCAACTTTGGAAAGGATCCATCTAGAAGCTTTTTCAATCTGGAGCTTGTACTTTATAGGCACTGAAGTGAGCACACTCAGACAAAGCAGTAGTGATTCACCGTGTATAAAGCAGAACATGGAATGGTAAAGGCTGGAAGAGAGAAAAATTTGAAACATGGCTGGTTATTAGTAACAGCCGTGTTTTAAAACAAAACCTGTAACATTTTAGCAGCTTTCAAATAACATACATCAAACTGCTGAAATTAATTTTTATAATTGAGAATTTTGCCAAGAATTTATTATAATAAAATCTCAACTATACAGGGATGTATCTATGTAGAGAGAAAAGACATCAAGGAAATGAGAACTAATCCTTTAAGAGTTCTAATTTAAATGTTTATCCCACTCATAACAGCTTTCTTAAGTATATTATAAATTCCCTCGACATATTTTAAAAACATGCTAAACATAACTACCTGTTGCTTGGTGACAAGGGGTACCATCATAAAAGTGCTTACATAGTAAGTACTTGAGGACATACATTACAGGACTAAGGGTAATGACCCTAAAATTATCTTTCTTTCAAAAGATCCCCCAAGAAACAGAAACTCTCCATTGCTATTGGTAGTGGCAATATGTGTCAAAATTAGGAATGCATTTATACATATATACATATACAATCCTCCCTCTAGGATATTAACCTACAGATATAAATGCATGCTCACAAAATGACAAATGTGCACCAGGATTACTCTGGGATTATCTGTAAAAGTTAAACATGGAAAATAAGCCAAGAGAACCGGTTAAATCCCCAATGGTTCATAAAATCATCTATGGTTTATAAAAAGAAATATGCAGCTGTACAATGGATGACTAAAGATTCTCTGTACTTCTATGAAATGATTACCAGAATATAAGCATGGTACAGAATTTACATAACCATACATTCTTGCCATTATTAGGTACCACTGAGTTGATTTTTGACTCACAGAGAACCCATGTGACAGAGCAGAACTGCCCCACAGGGTTTTCTTGGCTGTAATCTTTACAGAAGATCATCAGGTCTTTCTCCAAGGGAGCTGCTAGATGGGTTTGAACTGCCAACCTTTTGGCTAGCAGCTGAGCACTTAACCATTGCACCACCACTGCTCCTTCATATACATACATATGTGTGTGTAGTTTCTGGGTAGTGTAAATAGTTTTATATATATATATATATATATAAAACCATTTGCACCATATATATGTCTATATATGTATGAAGCCCTGGTGATGCAATAGTTAAGAGCTATGGCTGTTAACCAAAAGGTCGGCAGTCCGAATCCACCAGCTGCTCCTTGGAAACCCTATGGGGCAGTTCTACTCTGTCCTACAGGGTCACTATGAGTCGGAATTGACTCAATGGCAAAAGGTTTGGGTTTTGGATTCTATATAAAGAGAGAGAGATTCCCTGTGTGGTACAATTAACATGCTCAGCTGCTAACAGAAAGGTTAGAGGTTTCTTCCAGAGGCACCTGGGAAGAAAGCCCTACAGATCTACTTGCAAAAAATCAGCCACTGAAAACCCTATAGAGCATAGTTTTACTGTGACACACATGGGGTCACCATGCATCCAAGTCAACGTGACAGCAACTGGTTTGGCTTTAAAAAGGACAGTAAAGAAACAGAATGAAGTCTAGAAATTCATTAGCCTCAGAGCTGAAGTTCTAATGGAAGAGACTAAACTGCTAACATATTTCCCTAATGTTCTTAAAACTTCAGTCAGCCTCAACCCTTTGCTGTGTGTGAACACACCTCACTCATTCATAAACCCAAATCTATGCGCACACTCTGCCTTCCATCTAGAACGCCCTCCATTCTGTGTATTGAAATTCATCTAAAATAATTTTTAAAGTCGGACATTCACTTATCCACTCAGCCTTGGCTTTCTCAACTGTAAATGGCAACAATAACACCTCAAAGGGCTGTGTTAAAAGGACCAAACATGTAAACACAGCACAATAGTTGGCAGTCAGCATGGAACAAATGTCACTAGTGTTGTTCATTCAGAACAATGAGTGCTCAATGAATATTTTCTAAATTGGCAAACAATAGAAAATGTCTTTTCCAGCCACACTGTACTCCTTGCTCTACAAGCAACAGTTTAAGGTTTGAGTTTAAGGTTTGACCTCTGAAAGTTAAGATGGTAAAAATTTCTGATAACCAAAGTTTTCATTTTATGGGAATCTCACAGAGATTCATGAACGTAAGAATAAAAACCCAATGCCATCAAGTCGATTCCAACTCACAGTGACCCTATATGACAGAGTAGAACTGCCCTATAAGGTTTCCAAGGCTGTAATCTTTACAGAAGCAGACCGCTATGTCTTTCTCCCATGGAGCAGCTGGTGGGTTCGAATTGCCAAACTTTCAGTTAGCAGCCAAGCGCTTCACTGCACCACCAGGGCTGCTTGATGTAAGAACAGCAACCCACTATTTCATGATTTTAGGAGTCCTGGTGGCACAGTGTTAAGAGCTCGGCTGCTAACCAAAAAGGTCGGCAGTTCGAATCCACCAGCCGCTCCTCGGAAATCCTATGGGGCAGTTCTACTCTGTCCTATAGATTCGCTATGAGTCAGAATCAACTCGATGGCACCTAACAACAACATTTCGTGATTTAGTCAAAAACAACTTGGTTCACTAATATCTATGAAAAAAAGGTGGGGGGTGGAGGAGGCAGCAAGCCTTACCAAAAAGAAAGTAGCTTTATCATTCACTTTTCAACAAGAACTTCAAAATCACACAAAGGACATGGTCTAGACATACTCTAATTATGGTATATTAAACAGCACTACTCCAGAGATTTGGATGACTCAAAGTATAGAAAAAAAGGGAAAAGAAGAATAACATGTATTTGATCATCAGGTGTGGTATCATGTATTCTATCTGCTAGGTGCATTTTACACACAATTAAGCTCGCATAACTCTAGGAGGTAGATATTATTTCCATCTGATGAATGAGAAGAAAGAGGTTCATAGGACTACTCAATATCAAGAAGGCCTCCCACGTCAATATCTCATTTCCATTTTGTTTCTATCACAGAACTTATCACTATCTGACATAAACCAAAAAACAAATCTGCTGCTGCAGAGTCAATTCCGACTCACAGCGACCACAGCAGAATCAACTCGACGGCAACGGGTAGTGTCTGACATAAGCCTATTTATTTACTTATATCCGTACTGCCTGTCTCCACAACTAGAATGTAAGCACGTAAGGGCCAGGAAACAATCTTTCTTGCTGACCACTGTTGATGAAGGGTGGAGGGGCAGGAATAGGAAAGGATGAAACAAGTAATGTTATGAAGGGAATGTGTCACTTGTTGAAGGAAGAATCATATTACAAAGTAGTATCTATGACACACACAGGTCAGAACCCTAACATCTTATAATCTCTTGCTTTTCAGACTCTTGGCCATATGTACTTTTCTTAGATGCTCAAAAATTGGGAGGCTTTATTACTGCCAAAGATATATTCAGTTTTCTTTTTTTTTTTTTTTTTTTTTGCTGGTTCTGATATTGCTTTCTACTTTTATAGCTTTATGTCAGAAAAGATGCTTTTTTTTTTTTTTTTTTTGAAGGGCGGAGTTGGGGGCAGTGGGAGGCAGGCGTAAAGGATCAAGTTCCAGCTGAGAAATCTAAGGGTTCAAGAAGGCTGGTCTCCAGTTCTCCAGTAAGCCCAAACCTACTATAACCTCCTCACCTTCTATAAATTCTGTTGTTTTTATCAAACTTCATCTGAGGCCTTTTCTACTAACCACGAATTCACGTGGGAAAAGACTGTTGTGATACACAGTCTACTCAGACCTTCAATATATTCTCACTATAATATTAGCTTAATTTACAGAAATATGGATCTCCTCTTTCTGCTCAGAATGAAAATATTCCCATTTTCTCCTTTCAAATCAATTAAAACTTTTCATTCCATTTCAATAAATTAAGAACTAAATACATACTTCTAGCTTGCTGAAACTATATTTCTTCATAGTATAAATTACAGCCAAAACCTCCACGGCTAGAGGAATTTAAAATGGTATGTTGAACAGAAAGAAGTTTTTTAAGGGCTTTCACTAAAAAAATCCCCATTGGTAACAAAAGTCTACCTTTCCCATTAACTTATTGTTTTCATAAAATAATTTCTTTTGATCACAGAATGAAAAATGTTTCATAAAACGAGTACTATGTTCACAAAATAATTTTAACTCCACTGATGTAACAAGAAGTCAGTGGTTTCCTTTTTGTGGTAAACAATGGACCATGGGAAACACATTCCCTGCTAAACATCTTTTACATTTTTTTCTACACAATTGGTTCAACTTCCTAATAATCACCATTTACCAGAAATGTGAAAGATAAAAATCTATCATGATACACAATAAGACTAAGCAAGCCAAAGGAGAAAAATAAAAGAACAACTACACGGGCTCCTTGAAGAGGGAAGAGAAAACTTCATACCCAACACTGACCATCTCCAAACTACTTTTTGTAACTGAAAATATCAGTTTCACGGTGACAAAAGTCTCACATCTTTTTTCTCCCTTCCTAAGGGATCACACCCATCAGCATATAAACATGCTAAAAATGACTGTTCATCTTTTAAAAAAAAAAAAGAGCCCACCCCATCACAAAACTACCTTCAGCTACAGCTGTATTTCTTTGCTCTCCTTTATGATAAAAATCCTCAAAAGAGTTGTCTCTAATAAATATTTCAAAGGCTTCCCTTCTTCATTTCTCTTCCCTACTTACTCCCTGAGTGGTACAAAGAGTTAAGCGCTCAACTACTAGCCGAAAGGTCGGTGGCTGGAACCACTTGGAGGCACCTCAGAAAACAGGCCTGGCAATCCTCTTCCCAAAGGTCACAGCCTTGAAAATCCTACAGAGCAATTCTACTCTGCACACGTGGGGTCGTCATGAGTCAGAACTGACTTGATGGCAACTAGCAACAACCACCACCACCACCCACTCCGAAGCTTTCCACCTTCACCACTCCACAGGATCATGTGTCAAAATCTTAATGACTTTCACACTTCATGAAATCCAAAGGTCAACATTCAGTCCTCATCTTTCTTGACCAATCAGCTGCAATTCTCTCTCCCTCTTTCTTAAAACATCTTCTTCATTCGGATTCTAAAATGCTATATTCTCCTGGTTTTCTTCCTCTTCTCCATGAGCTCCTCCTCCTGTGTCCTTTCCCAACTCTACTGTAGAGTCCTGAGTCAGTCCTCGGCCCTCTTCTCCCCTGACACTCACTCCTAAGTGACCTTATCCAGTCTCGAAGTCTTAAACCCAAATGTGGGACTTGTCAGTATATAGATGGTATCTCTAGCCCAGACTCCTTTCTCTCCTGAGCATTCAACTCACAAATTCAGTTTCCACTTGGATGTCTAATAGGATCTCAAATTTATAATCTCTAGCTCAATGTATTAACTCATAATATGTTATTGTTGTTAGCTGCTGTAGAGTTGGTCTGAGTTCGCGGCAACCCCGTGCACAACAGAACAAAATGCCGCCCAGTCCTGCACCATTCCCATGATTGGTTGCAGATTGGACCTTAAAGAGCAGTAGGATTTTCACTGGCTGATTTTCAGAAGCAGATCGCTAGGCCTTTCCTCCTAGTCCGTTTTAGTTTGGAAGCTCCACTGAAACCTGTTCAGCATCATAGGAACAAGAAGCCTCCACTGACAGGTGGGCAGTGGTCATAGATGAGATGCACTGGCCGGGAATGAAACCCAGGTCTCAAGCATGGAAGGTGAGAATTCTATCAATGAACCACCAATGCCCTCCAACTCTTAACACAGCCTCCAAAATCTTTGCCTGCCTCAGCATTGTTGTTAGCTGCTGTCAACATCTCAGTAAATAATACCATCATTCTTCTAGCTGCTCAGGCCAAAAATCTGGTGGTCACGTATTCTTTTCTTCCCCTCAAACCCCCAGATCCAATCCATCAACAAGTTCTGACAACCCTGTTTTAAATATATTGTATATCCTAAACCTGACCACTTCTTAGCACATCCACTGCTAGCACTCTAGTCTGAGCCATCATCATCTCTGATTCAAGCAATTAAGGTAGCCTCTTAAACTGATATTCCTGCATCCACACATTCCAACTTGCCACAGAGCAACACCAGTATTCTTTTTAGAATACAAAGTTGTTCACTCCACCCATGCTCAAAATCCTCCAGTGGTCTCCCATCAAATTTAGTTAAAAAAAAAAACCAAAAAACCATGGCCTCTCTGGCCCTTCCTTTCCTCTATTCTAGCCACACGGGCTTTCTTGCTATCCCTGAAGTTCAAGAATCATATTCCCACATCAGGGCCTGTGCACTTGCCCTTGCCTCTGCCTGGAAAGCTCTTTCCCTGAGCACGGCTTGCTCCCTCCCTCACTTTATTCAGATCGCTGCAATCGCTACTCTTCAGAGATGCCCTCCTTGCCACCCTATTTAAAATACTCTACCCCCATCACTCTCTAGCCAAACTTAATTTTCCATCATAGAGTTTATCATCCAATAAGGAGCCCTGATGGCACAACAGTTAAGCATTTGGCTGCTAACTCAAAGGTTGGCGGTTCAAACCTACCCAGCAGCTCCGAGGGAGAAAGACCTGGCAATCTGCTCCCCTAAAGATTACAGCCTAGGAAACCCTATGGAGCAGTTGTACACTGTCACATGGGGTCACCACGACTTGAAAATCGACTTGACAGCACCTAACAACAACTTGTTTATTGCTTGTCTCCCCAACTAAAAAGCAAACTCCAGCAGAGCAGAGATGGTCTTGGCTGACATTTATAATCCCCAGCACCATCTCCTGGCTCACAGTAGATACTCAATAAACATTTGTTGATGAATTAAATGACACCCATGATAACAAATGGATAATTCAAAAAATTAATATATAGACATTCAATAGTTTTATCCAATAAAATGGATATAAACAACTTCATAAATATCCATTTTCCTGCCTTTAGAAGAGTTTAGAGTAGTGTGATCTGCTTCCGTAAAGATTAACTAAAAAAATCTAAACCCACTGCTGCCGAGTCAATTCCGACTCAAATCTATAGGGTTTCCAAGGCCGTAAGCTTTACAGAAGCAGACTGCTACATCTTACTCCTGTGAAGCAACTGATGGGTTCAAACCACCAACCTTTCTGTTAGCAGCTGAGCACTTAACCACTATATCACCAGCCTAGAAAACCCTATAAGGCAGTTCTACTCTGTCACATGGGGTCACTTATGAGTCAAAAATTGACTAGACAGCACTCAATAACAAGAGTAGTGCTAAATGATAGGGAAAGGGAAATAAACTTGTTGTCTTCAGTACATAAATTCAGTATATTTGCTACTTAACCTTATATCCATTTTCAAATGTAATCTGTCTCCAGAAAATAACTGATTTCAAACTTTTTCTCTCCAGCCTCTTAAATACCTAAATCAACCTATATCCAAAGCAAGCTTAAAAGGAAGAGCAAGACTCAGATGATAACCTAAAAGTACATATTTGACTAACTCCTTTTTCCAATACCCCCTGAGATGACTCAATCAATATAAAAGAAAAAATGCTACCATCATTAGAAATCAGAAAGGGGCATCTACCCACGTCTGACATTTTGAGTTTTCATGAAGATATTTTAAGATAAGAACAATGGGAAAGGAGGACCAACCTGGCCATTCTTCAGCCATTATGTGCTATGCTCTGAGCATCTGCTAGCCAGCCTACTCTACTTAGATGCACCCCAGAAAGAAATAATCCATGCTCAATCCCTCCCTCCATCAAATTCACAGGGCTGAAAACTAACTGCAATCTTTAACAGACACCAACTATTCTTTGAGAGAAGGGGAAAGAAAGAGTAGACTCTCTTGTCAGGTTGTGACAGAGCCTGTGCAATCACATAGCTATCAACACTGAATAATGTATATATGTAAAAAAAAAAAAAAAATTACCAGTTTTATGAAGAGAATTAGCAGATACAGAAGACTGGTGAAAATTTCAGAATTTCAAGGATAATGATCTTGCAAAACCTTTAAACAAAGAATTAAAAGGCAAAACCATTTGTTTATCTTAGAGAATCACCTTGTTTTTTTTGGGCAGGGGGGTTGTCAGGTTTACCAAAGGAGTATCCACAATCAGGGTTAGAGACTTTGAGACTTTCTCTTAAAAAAACCACAAATCAAGTCATTAAAAAAATAAAATATATAGAGGATATTAACAACAATTAACACACTTAACACATATAGACTTCAGAGAATTTTATAACCTACATTCTTTTCAAATGTTCTTGGAACATTTAAAAAAATCAAACATGTATTAAACATTAAGCCATAAAGAAAACATTCCCTGCACACCTTCTCTACCTACACTATGTTCACTCATCCAGTCTCTTGGCTCTCAGTACCACCTTTACAGTAAATTAAAATAGATTGATATTATAACTTATTTGCTATTGTAAACTAACAACTCAGCACTGCTATTCATTCTTAGCATTGTATACAGACTACCCTGATCCAATCCAGGTATTATTCACATCTGCATAATACAAAGTGCCCCCCCATGGCGGGGAGGGAACTTTAACTATTAAAACTACATGCAACACCATTTTTTACAGAAATTTCAATTTACCAAGAGTGATTTTACTTGTCACGCCTTAATCATACTTACAAGCCTTTTACTGAATTTTTATCTATTTTTTTAGGTCTTTCAAACTCAAAATTACAAATGCAAATTCAGAACTGAAACACAGGTATTAAAGCTGGGAAGGGTCTTAGAGATGACTTAGTTCACTTGTTTTGTTTCAAATATTAAGCTTTCATATAAGAACTCATCTTAAGAAAGGTTCCCACAGCCCAAAAAGAAATGAAATCTCCTGAAACCCAGTCCTCTCACTTAACATACAGGGAAACATACGGGCCAGACAAGTCAAGAGACTTACCCAAGGTCACAGAAGCTTCCTGCTGCAAAAACCACAGCTAGAAACCAATTCTCCAGTTCCCCAATTCAATGCCCTTTCTGCTCTCCTCCCTTCAAACAAGATCTCCGTAAATATCTGGCTGCTTGACATCTAAAATAACTTCTGCAATTAATAGGTCAATAAATGTATTAACTGAGAATGTTTTTTTTTAAAAAAAAAAAAAAGCCTGTGAACAAATCCATAGAGACAGAAGGTACATTAATGGTTGCTGGAGGTGGGGAGGGATCATTTCTTTTTGGGGTGAAGAAAATGTTCTAAAATTAGATACTGGCGATGGCCACACAACTCTGTGAATATGCCAAAATCCACTGAACTGTATGTTTTAAAAGGATAAATTTTATAGTATGTGAATTATATCTCAATAAAATATGTGTGTGTGTGTAATATACCTGTAGAATGAAGGAGCATCATAAATGACGGGAAAAATGTCAACTACTTCATAAGTTAAGTAGTATTAACTGGTTCAAAGTCATTGAGTTACACGGGGAGTCTCAAAGAATCTTACAGTGAGAGAATGGAATAGCAGAGAAAGTCAACACATTGGCTGCATATGCCTGATTTTTTTTTAAATCAAAAGGCAGCAAAGAAACTAAATAAAAGCTATGACATGTGAGAAATCAACTACAGACTGCATTAAATAGAAACGTCTCACTTAAGAGTGACATGTAAAACCAAACTAGAGGACTAAAACTTTTAACTGTTTTTAAAATCCTTCCTATAAGTCATCTAATCACAGGGACTGTTTCAAACAATGAAAGATTTCTATTTTATTTGCCACATTTGCTAAAGATTAAAATATAAATTTGTTTTGAAACCCTGAATATCTCTTACCCATGATATAATATGAAATTAAATCATATGCACTCAATACAAAATACATAATTAAAAAAACACATTATAAATATTGTTTCTACATAGCATACAGAAAGGCAAAGAGTCACAGAAGGCACAGCAAGTTCTAAGAATAGTGAGAAATTCAGTGTGGCTAAAGCAACATGTGCATTAGTGGGGAGTGGCAAGGGATAAGTTAAAAGAGCTAGGTTGGGGAACAAATTAAGAAAGAAATGGTAATATGCATGTGAAGGAATTTGGATAGGTAGTCCAAGAGAGCTTTTAATCCAGAAGCAGCATGATCAGAATTGAGTTTTAGAAAGAAAAATTAAAAGCGGCAGCTACTAAAGCAAGAGAGCACCCTAAGCGGATACAGTAATCATCTCAGTAACAAATTACATAAAGTTTGTCCTAAGACAGTGACTATGAGACTGAAAAGAAAGGAAAGCCTATTGAGAGACAGTGAGAAGATGACTGATTAAAATATGGGTAATACTCATCCACTTTGAGGGACCAAGTAGCTGGGACTGGGGGCTGGGACCATAGTCTCAGGGGACATCTAGGTCCTGGCGAAGTGGTTAAGAGCTCAGACTCCTAACCAAAAGGTCAGCAGTTCAAATCCATCAGTTGCTCCTTGGAAACCCTATGGGGCAGTTCTACTCTGTCCTACAGGGTTGCTATGAGTCAGAATCGACTTGATGCCAACAGGTCTGGTTTTGGTTTTTTAGTTTATAAGGAAAATGTTCTACATCCCACTTTGGTAAGTAGTGTCTGGGGTCTTAAAAACTTGCAAGCAGCCATCAAAGATACATCTATTGGTCTCATCCTGTCCGGAGCAAAGGAGAGTGAAGAAAACCAAAGACACAAGGAAAACATTAGCGAAAGGACTAGAGGACCACATGAATGAGAGACTCCACCAACCTGAGACCACAAGAACTAGATGGTACCTGGCTACCACCGATGACTACTCTGACAGGGAACACAACAGAAAGTTCTAGACAGAATGGAAAAAAATGTACAACAGAATTCAGATTCATGAAAAAGGACCAAACATAATGGTCTGACAGAGACTGGAAGAATCCCCTGAGACTGTGGCCCTCGGACACTCGGCTAACTCAAATTAAACCATTCCCAAAGTCCACTTTGCAGACAAGGGTTAGAAAGAACAATAAAACAAACATGCAATCAAGATACATTGATAATTACTGGTGATTGGAATGCAAAAGTTGGAAACAAAGAAGAAGGATCAGTAGTTGGAAAATAAGGCCTTGGTGACAGAAATGATGCTGGAGATCCCATGATAGAATTTCGCAGACCAATGACATCTTCATTGCAAATACCTTTTTTCAACAACATAAATGGTGACTATACATGTGGACCTCGCCAGATGGAATACACAGGTATCAAATCGACTACACCTGTGGAAAGAGATTATAGGAAAGCTCAATATCATCAGTCAGAACAAGGCTGGGGGCCAACTGCAGAACAGACCATCAATTGCTCATATGCAAGTTCAAGATGAAGCTGAAGAAAATTACAAAAAGTACACGAGAGTCAAAGTATGACCTTGAGTATATCCCACCTGAATTTAGAGACAGTCTCAAGAATGGGTTTGACACATTGAACACTAATGACCAAAGACCAGACAAGCTATGGAATGACATCAAGGACATCATACATAAAGAAAGCAAGAGGTCATTAAAAAGACAGGAAAGAAAGAAAAGGCCAAAATGGATGTCAGAAGAGACTCTGAAACTTGCTCTTGAACGTCAAGTAGCTAAACTGAAAGGAAGAAATGATAAAGTAAAAGAGCTGAACAGAAGATTTCAAAGGGCAGCATAAGAAGACAAAGTATTTCAATGAAATGCACAAAGACCTGGAGTTAGAAAATCAAAAGGGAAGAACACGCTTGGCATTTCTCAAGTTGAAAGAACTGAAGAGAAAATTCAAGCCTTGAGTTGTGATATTGAAGGATTCTACGGGGAAAATATTAAACAACGCAGGAAGCATCAAAAGATGGAAGAAATACACAGTCACTGTACCAAAAAGAATAGGAGGTAGCATATGATCAAGAACTGGCAGTACTGAAGGAAGGAGTCCAGGCTGCACTGACGGCACTGGCAAAAATCAAGGCTCCAGGAATTGATGGAATACCAATTAAGACGTTTCAACAAATGGATGCAGTGCTGGGAGTGCTCACTCGTCTATGCTACGAAATTTGAAAGACAGCTACCTGGCCAACTGACTGGAAGAGATCCATATTTGTGCTCATTCCAAAGAAAGGTGATCCAACAGAATGCGGAAATTATCAAACAATATCATTAATATCACACACAAGTAAAGATCATTCAAAAGCGGTTGCAGAACTACTTCAACAGAGAACTGCCAGAAATTCAAGCCTGATTCAGAAGAGGACGTAGAATGAAGGATATCATTGCTGATACCAGTTGGATCTTGGCTGAAAGCAAAGAATACCAGAAAGATGTTTACCTGTGTTTTACTGACTATGCAAAGGCATTCGACTGTGTGGAACATAACGAATTATGTATAACACTGTGATGAACGGGAATTCCAAAACACTTAATTGTGCTCATGAGGAACACGTACATAGATCTAGAGGCAGTTGTTAAAACAGAACAAGAGGATAAACAAGTAGATACTACGTGGTTTAAAGTCAGGAAAGGTGTGCATCAGGGTTGGTATCCTTTCAGCATACTTCTTCAATCTGTATGCTAAGCAAATAATCTGAGAAGGTGGACTATATGAAGAGGAACGCAGCATCAGGATTGGAGGACGACTCATTAACAACCTGCGATATGCAGATGAGACAACTGTGCTTGCTAAAAGTGAAGAGGACTTGAAGCACTTACTGATGAAGATCCAAGACTACAGGCTTCAGTATGGATTATACCTCAACAGAAAGAAAACAAAAATCCTCACAAGTGGACCAATAAGCAACATCATGATAAAATGAGAAAAGACCGAAGTTGTCAAGGATTTCATTTTACTTGGATCCACAATCAACACCCAAAGAAGCAGAGTTAAGAAATCAAACGATGCACTGCCTTGGGCAAATCTACTGCAAAATACCTCTCTAAAGTATTAAAAAACAAAGATGTCACTTTAAGGACTAAGGTGCATCTGACCCAAATCATGGTGTTTTCAATCGCCTCATATGCACGCAAAAACTGGACAATGAATAAGGAAGACCATAGAAAAACTGAAGCCTTTGAATTACGGTGCTGGCGAACAATACTGAATATACCATAGACTGCCAGAAGAACAAACAATTCTGTCTTGGAAAAAGTACAGCCAGAATAGTCCTTGGAAGCAAGGATGGCAAGACTTCGTCTCATGTACTTTGGACACGTTATCAGGAGGAACCAGTCCCTGGCAAAGGATATCATGTTTGGTAAGGTGGAGGGTCAGCAAAAAAGAGGAAGATCCTCAACGAGATGGATTAATATAGTGGCTGCAACAATGAGCTCAAACATGGCAATGACTGTGAGGTTGCCACAGGACGGGGCAATGTTTTGTTCTGTTGTACACAGGGTTGCTATGAGTCGGAACCGGCTCAACGGCGCCTAACAACAACAACATAAAACAAAATGTAACACACGTGAGGAATGTGCTTCTTAGTTCAATCAAATATACGTGACCAAATGCTCTTGTCCAAAAGCAAGACAAGAAGGCAGGAAGGGATAGGAACCGGAAGCATGGACACAGGGAACCCACGGTGGAAGGGGGAGCGTGCTGTCACACTGTGGGGATTGCAACCAATGTCACAAAACAATATGTGTATAAATTTTCAAATGAGAAGTTAACTTGAGCTGAAACTTTCACCGAAAGCTCAATAAAATTTAAAAAAAAAAAAAAAAAGATGTATAAAGTAGAGAGGTCCCTCTGTGGCGCAAATGGTTTGCACTATGAACCTAAAAAGTTAGCACCAGAGAAGAAAGGTGTGGCTATCTGCTTCCCTAAAGATTACAGCCAAGAAAATCCTATTGTGCAGGATTTTTTGTACAACACATGGAGTCACCATGAGTTGAAATCAACTCAACAGCAACAGGTTTTGGTTTTTTTTTTTTTTTTTTTTTTTTTAGTACAAAATAGACACTAAGTGTTTGAGTGGATAAATAAAACTATAGTTAAGGAGAGAGACAAGGCAAGGATTTCTACATATCTCTGACCAGGTACAAGGTCAAAGACAGAAGCTTTGGAACTACCAATAAGATGTGAGTTATTAAAAGTCGTTGAACAATGTTTCAAATAAATCAAGTGTATCAGTACGTGAACAGCAAAGGGTATGCACACTTGTACTTCTGCCATGGCAGGTCACCATGGTTAGGGCTGGCAAAGCCCTCTTCTCTAGCCAAGGACCTGGATTTCTCTAGTACTAATTGGTCTGATTTTGGCAGATAACAGTTAAAGAGCGATACAGTGGTTTAAACACATGTCTGCAAATTCTTTGACACTCTCTCCATCAAGAGTTGGATCTATGCCTCCTCCCCTTCACCTGGGCAGTGCTGGTGAGTACCTCCACAAATAGAACGCCACACAAGTGATCCTGCATGACTTCTAAGGCACGTCAGAGAAGGCCAGGCAGCCACTGCCAATCTCTTCAGCACTTACTCTGAGGGTCCTTGGTCACTATGGGAGTGCAGACAACCCTCAAGCTTGAAATATTTTTATCCTAAAGCAAAAACTTCATTCTTCATAGAGTTTTCCATTTGCACTGCAGTAAACAGGATGTTAGGTGTAAGGAAGGCAGTCATGATTGAATACTACTTTAAAACTTATTTTATTGAAATGTGCTAAAAAAAATTCTTTTCAGATAAAAATGCAATTGATACATACATTCATAATCCTTTTTATGCATCAGCAATGTGGGTTTGCCAAAATTATCTCATTAACTCGAAGAGAAAGGAAATGAAACACAATGAATTCAACTAATGAAAGTATTGAAGAGTTCTGGTAGTTTTTTGATAAAAATCTTTGCTTGTCTAGCTCTGATTCAAATTGTTTCCACTAATTGAGTTTTCAGTTTGGTTGCCATTAAAACAAAAAGGTGAAATTGTTTAGAAGTAAAAAATGATACATACACTGGTATATCAGAGACAATGCCACAATTTTAACAGGTCTTCCCATTAGAATTTACTTTCAAAAATAAAGTTTGTTGCATTGAGTATCTTGGGTTTTATTCCTGGATGTATCAAAAATTTTTTCAACGAAAACAAGACGAACAGAAATCCTTGTGAAGACTGGTTTTATATGCTGTGATAGAAACCAATGTAAAATGCAATAAAACAGCTTGTATGAAAAATTTTAAGTCTGTGTTCATGTGCATTTTTCTAGTGAGAGGCCCATAGTTTTAATCACATTCTCCAAAGGGGCCAAGACCCAGGTAAGACTGAGAACGACATAAGTTCTTAGGTATAAGTTAAATCAAGGCATTTGCCAACTATTTAGGATAGAGGCTTTTCCATGTCATTAATCACAAAACCATCCATAATCTCCATCCTGTGTCTGGAGACTTTTTCCCAGAAACATAAAAAGAAAATAATTTTTTGTTACTCAAGTATTTAGGGAAGTACTAAGAAACATCATAAGAGTTCATCAGTAGACGAAAGGGGACAACTGGAATTAAACTGTATCACCCCAATAATTGTTTTTAAAAAAGGTATATTCACATATGGTTGCAGAATAATTGGGCTGTAAGACCTTAAATTGTTCATAATCTCTACCCCAATAAAGGGGAATCTACCTCAAAGAAACAATCAAAAAGCAAGTAAAAATTATATATATAGAAAGATGTTTAAAATATATCCATTAATAGTCCAGGCTCTATAGCCAGCCTGTTAGAATTCAATTCCTGGATCTACCACTTATTAGTTGTGCAGTCTGAGGAAAGTTTCATAATCTGTCTGTGAGTTTCCTCACTTATAAAAAAGAATAATAATATGTTAAAAAAAAAATTCTGTATGGGAGACTAACTTGAAATGTAAACTTCATTTAATTACATCAATTAAAAAAAAGAATAATAAAAGTACCTATTTCAAAAGGGTCTCATGAAGATTAAATGAATTAATATATGTTAAAACACTTAGCACAGAGTATGCCCTCTGTAAGCATTTGCTCATTTATCTAAAAATGTTATTGAGTCCCCCTAGAATGGTTATGATGAAAAAATGGAAAATCGCAGATACTGGCAAGGATGTGGATAAATTGGAAACCTTGTCCATTGCTGGTGGGAATGCAAAATGATAGTCACTGTAGAAAACAGTTTGGCGGTTTCTTAAAACAGGAACGCAAATGGAAATCTGTACACTAATGTTCATTGCAGCACTACTCACAATAGCCAAAAGGTGGAAACGACCTAAATGTCCATCAACAATGAATGGATAAACAAAATGTGGTACACACATACAACAGAATATTATTTGCCATAAAGAGAAATGAAGTCCTGATACATGCTACAACATGGATGACCCCTAGAAAATATTACGCTGAGTGAAATGTCAGTCACAAAAGGACAAATATTGTATGATCCCACTTATATGAAATAGGCAAATGTATAGAGACCAAAACTTATTAGTTGTTACCAGGGGTGGGAGAGAGGGGGAAGAGGAGAGTCACTGCTTAGGGGGCACTGAGCTTCTATTAATGATAGTGAAATAATTTGGAAAAGGATAGTGGTGACGATTACACAGCATGAGGAACATAATGCCACTGAATTACATGTGTAAAAATTGTCAAGATGGCAAATATTTTGTTATATAAATTTTTACTTTAATTAGAAAAACATACGTGTGGATGTAGAAATTGTTGAATTTGTGTATGTTCTGCTGTGTATATTCTCCACAACAAAAATAAATTATATTTAAAGATAAAGTGTGGGAAAAAATCTTGCTGGGATTTTTATAGGAATTAATGTTAAACCTATACACAATTTGGGGAAAACTGGCATCTTTACTATATTGAATCTTAGCCTCTCTGTTTATTTAGATCATTCATTTTATAGTTTTCAGCATGCAATTCCAGGAGAAGGAGAGGAGAATGGAAAGAATGTTAAGGAAGGATGAGATGCAGAGGGAACTGTGAGAGAGAATAAACAAGACGAGAACATATAGTAAAAAGCCAAGTAAGTATACTCACACTAATACAGGTACCATGATAACAACTGTATAAAAAATACATACACATATTAACAAGAATTAAAGGTAAATACTCAAGAAATAGAAATAGTACATAAATATATTTGCTTTTGATCTTAAAGTTAAAACATCAAAAGTGATAAAAACTGGAAAAAGATATACTGCCAAAAAAAGATAGCTTAAATAATCAAATATAGTAAAATAGATATAAATTCTATCTTTTAATACTATTATTATCAAGGTAATTCCATTTACGTGTTTTATCATACATTCCTCTTTCATACATCTTGAGTCTTCAGTTACTAATAATCTCCAACTAGATATCTAATAATGAAGAAGATCTAAAAGAAGATAGTCTAGATATGACTAGGGCCTCTTCTAAATTAGTCTTTCTAAAGATTCAGTCTGTTTTTAAAACATGTAATAATGGACAAGTATTAAGGAATGAAAAATATTACTATCAGAGTAGCCTTCAAAGTAGCCACAAACTTCTTCACCAACAACTCCTACAAACTAGTGATTTATGCAATAGAGTAAAAATTATACTAGTTCTCATGTCTCATGAAACTCAAGTATACCTTCATATTTAAGAATAAAGGACAGGATTGATTTTTCTAGATAGTTTTTCACAGATTTTCTTTGCTCTTAAATATACAAATCTGTTTTGCGACAAGAGACTGAAATAAGCCAATCTGTGCTCTAGAAAGTTCACCTCGCTTGTAAGAATGAATAATAGTACTGGTGTTCAAACATTTTTAGCAGTGGAGTAATTTTTCCCCCCTTTTAAAAAAAAAAAAGTTCTTTCTTACACCGAACACACAAAACATAACTATAACATAAGTACCATAAGAATCTGAGGCAGTACCAAAAGGGAGACACAGGGTCAAGATAGGTTTCTTTAAGACAGTTAGTACTAGACCATGTTCATATGTTAACAGGGATGATTAAGTAGAAAAAATGAGACACTAATACAAAAAAAAGGAAGTAATTACAAAAGGTAAGTCCTTCAAAAGATAAAAAAAAAAGAGAGGGACACAGAGCACATTTGAGGAGAGGTTTGCTTGACATGAGCAGGGACCCTTCATGTATAGTAACAATAGAAACAGTGGTATATAAATTGTTGTTGTTGTTAACTGCCATTGAGTCAACCCACAACTCATGTCAACCCCACGCACAATAGCACAAAACACTGCCTGGTCCTGTGCCACCACCACATTGCATTCCACAGGGTTTTCGTTGTCTGATTTTGGGAAGTAGATCACCAGGCCTTTCTTTCTAGTTTGTGATAGTCTGAAACCAGTTCAGCGTCACAGCAACATGCAAACCTCCACTGACAGATGAGTGGTGACTGCACTTGAGATACAACGGCCAGGAATCAAACCCAGGTCTCCAGCATGGAAGGCAAAAATTCTACCACTGAACCAACACTGCTCCATGGTAGACAGATAACCAACCAAACCCACTGCTGTCAAGCAGATGTTGATAATTGGGTATTTCATGATGGGAAAGCTGATTGCTTCTATTTCTCAAAGACTTGAAGTAAGAACAACCACTGAGGTTGATGATGAAAAAGCATACAGGAGATCAGAGGAGAAAAGAGATATGAAAAAGTCATTCTGGAAATCAAGAAAGTAAACAAAGTAGGGAAGTATAATATTAATTGCCAAAAAATATTGTCCATTTCCAATTCAGACCACATATTTAAAGGGAAGCCAATCTACATGACTATGAGTTTTTCTCCAACATGCAGCTACTTCAACATAGGCTCAAAATAAGTGGATAATTGGGTTTAACCAAGGTTAGAGCTTTGACAAACAAGTACAGTGGAGGCGGAGAGGAAGAGAAAAGGGGTGTGAGTATTAAGGGTGTCTGCAAGGAGGAGGGGTTATAGTTTCACACCATGGAATCTAACTAAGCTCAAGAAGAGGAAAAATGCAAACAGAAGAGGGGTGTACTGAATTAAACAATGTACCCCCCCAAAATTCATGCCTATCCAGAACCTGTGGATATGACCTTATTTGGAAATAGGATCTTTGCAGGTGTAATCAAGTTAATATGAGGTCATACTGGATTAGAGAGAGACCTAAATCCAGTTTAACTGGTATCCTTATAAGAAGATGGAAATTTGGACACAGAGAAATGCACAGAGGGAAGACAATGTGAAGACACACAGGGAGAGTGCCATGTGACAACATCGGCAGAAACTGGAATGATGTATCTACCAGCCAAGGGAAGCCAAGGACTGCCAGCAACCACCAATAGCTAGGAAGAGGCAAGGAATGATTCTCTCCTAGAGCCTTCGGAGAGGGCATGGACCTACTGATATCTTGATTTCAGCCTTCCAGCCTCCAGAACTGTGAGAGAATACATTTCTGTTGTTTTAAGACACCCAGTTACTGGCAATTTATTACGGCAGCCCTAGGACATTAATACAAGCGGTATTTGGCAGTGAAAAGAGTGTTCAGGTCAAATCTTCAAGGTCAAAAAAATTGCTTTTGTGGGAGTACTAAGCGGGTGGATCTGCAGAATAAGATGGTGGTCACCGAAAAAAGACCAGACTTACTGGCCTGACAGGGACTGGAGAAACCCCGAGAGTATGGCCCGTGGACATCCTTTTAGCTCAGTAATGAAGTCACTCCTGAGGTTCACCCTTCAGCCAAAGATCAGACAGGCCCATAAACAAAACAAGACTAAAGGGGCACAACAGCCCAGGGACAAGGACTAAAAGACAGGAGGGGAACCTAAGGTGGAGAAGGGAGAGTGTTGACATGTCGTGGGATTGTTAATCAATGCCATAAAACAATATGTGTACTAACTGTTTAATGAGAAACTACTTTGTTCTGTAAACCTTCATCTAAATAAAAATTTTTTAAAAAATGGTCCATGAAAGTGTGAAATACTCAATGTAACAATAAGCTACTTACATAAATAAAAGAATGGTAATGACAAAAAAAAGATGGTGGTCACAGGATGAAATGTCTGAACTCGAAATTCAGAAGAAAAAAAAATTCAGAAGGTAGTAATTATTGATATAAACAAAATCAAGGGCAGGTGATAGAGGAGGATAAAGGAAAACTTCATTAGACACAATGAGGCGGCATTTGCTATAATGCTTTCAGTGGCCATTAACAGAATTTCTAACCCAAAGAAGCTTAGACAACATGGAATTTTTCTCACATAACAATAAAGTCCAGGAACAGGGTGGTAAATTTAGCAGCTCAACAAAGCAGAACTCCCTGTTGGCCTCCCTGTGACTTTCCACTTTCTCTTCAATGACCCAAGCTGACTGCAGGGGCTCCAAGCATTAGCTCACAGGACAAAGACAGAAAAAAAAGGGAGTGTGCCTTCATAAAAGTCAAGGAAACTAGCCTGCTAAATGACCATGCCTAAGTCAATCACTGGCAAGGTGAATGGAACTAATTCAATTAACTTAGGCTGAGCACATTCACAATAGTGCCTTTGGGCTGAGAGGCGCCCATGAAGCACGTGGGCACTAAACACCTGTAAAAACTGCACTTGGTGAGTGGCAGCTGGGGTCTTAAAAGCTTGCAAACAGCCATCTAAGATGCATCAATTGGTCCCAACCACTTGGAGTAAAGGAGAACAAAAAACACCAAAGACAAAAGGAAAGTATTAGCCCAAGAGAAGGAATGGGCCACATAAACCAGAGACTTCATCAGCCTGGGACCAGAAGAACTAGAGGGTGCCCAGCTACCACCAATGCACGTCCTGACAGGGAACACAACAGAGGGTCCCTGATGGAGCAGTAGAACGATGGGATGCAGAACTCAAATTCTAGTAAGAAGACCAGACTTAATGGTCTGACTGATACTGGAGGCACCCCGGAGAGCATGGCCACTGGACTCTCTATCACCCCAGAACTAAAACAATTTCTGAGGCCAACTCTTCAGACAGGGATTGGACTGGACTGTGGGACATAAAGCGATACTCATGAAGAATATGCCTCTTAGTCAAGTAGATACAAGAGACCAAAGGGGCAGCTTCTGTCCAGAAGTGAGATGGGAAAGCAGAGAGATTTAGGAGCTGGTTGAACGTTCATGGGGAATTGGGCAGAGGTGAGGAGCGTGCTATCACAGAATGGGGTGAGTGGTTGGGGTCTCATAAAAATGTATGTAAAACAAAAAATTTTTTTGTATGCGAGACTAACCTGAAATGTAAGCTTCATTTAACTACAACAATTAAAAAAAAAAAAAAAAACGCACTTGGTTGCTAACCAAAAGGTTGGTCGGCAATTTGAACCCACCCAGAGGCACCTCAGAAAAAAGGTCTGGCAATCTGCTTTCAAAAACTCCCGGCCAATAAGACCCGTGAGGAAATGCCCATGATCATTAGCCATTAGAGAAATGCAAACCAAAACTACAATGAGATACCATCTCACCCCAACAAGGCTAGCATTAATTAAAAAAAACACAAAATAATAAATGTTGGAGAGGTTGTGGAGAGACTGGAACACTTACACACTGTTACTGGGAATGTAAATGGTACAACCACTTTGGAAATCGATTTGGCACTTCCTTAAAAACCTAGAAATAGAAGTATCATACAATCCAGCAATCCCACTCCTTGGAATATAGCCTAGAGAAATAAGAATCATCATACAAATAGATATACGCACACCCATGTTCACTGCAGCACTATTCACAACAGCAAAAAGATGGAAACAACCTAGGTGCCCATCAACAGACAAATGGATAAACAAATTACGGTATATTCACACAATGGAATACTACACAATGATAAAGAACAATGATGAATCCGTGAAACATAACCTGGAGGAATCTGGAAGGCATTATTCTGAGTGAATTTAGTCAGTCACAGAGGACAAATACTGTATAAGACCACTATTATAAGAACTCAAGAAAAGGTTTAAACACAGAAGAAAACATTCTTCGATGGTTACAAGGGTGGGGAGGGAGGAAAGGGTTATTCACTAGCTAGACAGTAGACAAGAATTACCTTAGGTGAAGGGAAGGGCAACACACACTACAGGGGAAGTCAGCACAACTGGACTAAATCAAAAACTAAGGAGTTTCCTGAATACAACCGAACACTTTGAGGGACAGAGTAGCAGGGGCTGAGGTCTGGGGACCATGCTTTCAGGGAACATCTAGGTCAACAGGCATAACAAAGTTTATTAAGAAAATGCTCTGCATCTGGTGAGTGGCGTCCAGGGTCTTAAAAGCTAGCGAGCAGCCTTCTAAGATGCATCAGTTGGTCCCAACCCATCTGGAGCAAAGGAGAATGAATAGCACCAAAGACACAAGGAAAGTATTATCCCAAGAGACAGAAAGGACCACATAAACCAAAGACTTCATCAGCCTGAGACCAGAAGAACAAGACGGTGCCCGGCTACCACCAATGACCTCCCCGACAGGGAACACAACAGACAGTCCCTGAGGGAGCAGGAGAAAAGTGGGGTGCAGAACTCAAATTCTAGTAAAACGACCAGATTTAATGGTTTGATTGAGACTGGAGGGACCCCAGAAGACATGTCCCCAGACTCCCTGTTAGCCCAAAACTAAAACCATTCCTGAGGCCAACTCTTCAGACAAAGATTAGACTGGACTATGGGACATAAAATGATTTTAGTGAAGAGTCTGCTTCTTAGCTCAAGTAGATACATGAGACTAAATGGGCAGCTCCTGTCCAGCAGCAAGATGAGAAGGCAGAGAGGGTCGGGAGCTGGCTGAATGGACATCAGAAATCCGGGGTGGAAAGGAGGAGTGTGCTGTTACAGTATAGGGAGAGTAACTAGGGTTACATAACAATGTATGTATAAATTTTTGTATGAGAGACTAACTTGAATTGTAAACTTTCACTTAAAATACAACAACAAAAAAAGAAGCTAAAATTGTTTTTAAAAAAGAATAATTACCAAAAAAAAATCACAGCCAAGAAAACCCTATGGAGTACAGTTCTACTCTGCAACACATGGGGTCACCATGAGTCGAAATCAACTTGACAGCAACTAGTTTGGTTTTTTGGTTTATTAGTAAGGAAAGAAAGTAATTATTAGGTATAGTGGCTGTCAAAAAGGCCAAGCGTATTCGACGGACAAAATCACCCAGAATAACAGAAATAAGATCAGTAAGAGTAAAGATACAAAATAAGACAAGGAGCCAGGTGATAAATGAATGAGAGGTAATGGCCTACTATATTAGTTTCCTAGGACTGCCATAACAAAGTACCAAAAAAGTAGGTGGCTTAAAACAACAGAAATTTATTGTCTCACAGTTCTGGAGGCTAGAAGTTCAAATTCAGGATGTCAGGAGGGCCACAGTCTCTCCAAAGACTATCTAGGGGAATCTTTTCTTGTTTGCCCCAGCTTCTGGTAGCCCCAGGCATTCCTTGGCTTACAGCTTCAGCGTAACTCCATCCCTGCCTCCATCCTTTATATGGCCATCTTCCCTCTGTGTCTCCTCTCTTTTATAAGAACATCACTCTTATTAGATTAAACCTATTGCCAGCAAGTCTATTCCAACTCATAGTGACCCTATAGGGCAGAAGAGAACTGTCCCATTAGGGTTTCCAAGACTGCCACATCTTTCTCCAGTGAAGTGGCTCGTGGTTTTGAACTATCAACCTTCCAGTTAGCAGCCGAGCACGTAACCACTGTGCCACTGGGGTTCCTCTTATTTGGATTAGAACCCACAATACTCCAGTATGGATGGCTTCATGTTAACTGATAACATCTTGAAACACCCTATTTCCAAACAAGGTTACATTCACAGGTACCAAGGGGTAGAACTTCAGCATATCTTTTTGGAAGACACAATTCAATCCATAACACCTACCCTCTATATTTTATGAAAAAAAGACATCTAGAAAAATCCTCCGAAATTCTACAACCAAGAAAAGACTCTAAGTGTCTTGAGAGAAAAAAACGAAGAATCAAGAATCTGACTAAAAACAGAAACATTCGATTGTAGAAGATGGGCAATGTCTCAAAAATTTCCAAAGTGAAACAATTTTAACCTAAACTTTTACATCGAAATGATAAGTCAAGTGAAAAGTCAGAATAAAGACACTCTTAGACATGTAAGGACACTGCTTGAGGGTATCCTCTAGCATAACAAGGATGAAAACCAATAAAGTAGATGTGAGAACACAAGAAACAATGGCAATGATCCAAGAATGAAATGAAAAGTCCCAGGATGGCAGCTGTGCAGCAGGGCTAGACAATAATTCATCCTATTAGAACAGAAAACCAGTGTGCTCCATAAAAGGAAGGAATGGATTCTGTTCAAAAGACAGAATAACTAAGAAGCTGGCTCAATGACAGGAATGTGTGCTTCTTTTCTCAACAGAAAGAAAGATATGCAACAGAACACTCCAGGTGGGCAGAACACTAAGGGCTGTCTATCCAACAGTCTTTCCTCCCTGATTCCTTGTTAAAGGAACCCATTTTTCAAGCATCAGGTGAGAAGCACGTATGATTAGGGAAGGCAGCCCCTCCCCCAGGCTCATGGGGATGAGTCACTCCAGGTCTAAACTAACTGTGAAAATCTCATTCTCCTCTGTCAGTGATTGGTTCAGAGGAGGACATGTGACTCAGGCCAAGAAGACATAAAGGAAAGTCTGCTACGGAGCTTCGTGAAAGACTTTCCTCGATGATAAAAAGAGGGAGCTCTGATGGGGGGAAATTTGCTATAAAGAACATTATTGGGCAATTGGTGAGGTTGATTATGGATTGTGTATTAGATACTGTGGGAGGAGCCTGGATGACACAAGCAGTTTCCAATCAGCTGCTAACCTATTAGTTGGCAGTTTGAGCTCACTCAGCAGCTCCATGGAAGAAAGGCCTGGCAAATTGCTTCCATAAAGATTACAGCCAAGAAAACCCTATGAAGCAGTTCTACTCTGTAACATATGAGGTCACCATGAGTCAGGAGCCCACTCAACAGCAGCTAACAACAACAACATTGTGGTGGAGTCCCTGGGTGGTGCAAATGTTGGAGGTTCAAGTCCCCTCAGAGGTATCTCAGAAGAAAGGCCTACTTTGAAAATATCAGCCATTGAAAACCCTACAGAGCACAGTTCTACTCTGACACACATGGGGTCACCATGAGTCAGAATCAACTGGATGGCAACTGGTACTGGTATTGTGGCAGAAACAGAAATACACCACTCAGATCCAAAGGACTCACTACCAGGTACGAGGAGTGTGGCTAACGGAGAGCCTCCAGCATCAAAGTCAGCCTCAACTTTCAAGAGAGGGTCACTGAGCAAAGGCAGAGGTACAGCCAAGCAACTTCTGCCCAACACAGGCTCCTCCAATGGGTGACTCTGGCTCCAGATCTGCCCCATGTGCTGGCAGACAGGGTGTCATCACAATCTGAAAGTTCCACCTGCTCAATCCTGTTTCCTCCCTTTTACTTTTGCACACTCTTAATTCTGTCTCATCGTCTACTTCCCGGAGAACAATGTTAAATTTCCTGAATGTTATCACTGTTCCATGATTACATGAGAAAGTCCTTTTCTAATGTGATCCATGATGAAGTAAGAATGAAGGGTCTTGATATCTGCAACTTTCACTCAGTCACCAAAATATAAACAACAAATACACAGGTAGTCCCCGACTTAACGACTCAAGTCGTTTCTAATGTAAGTTGAATACCTTATTTTTTTTTTTTTTTT
>NW_004444037.1:9362259-9398349 GCF_000243295.1 Trichechus manatus latirostris | reverse complement strand
TTTTTTTTAAGTTGTCATCATTATTGTCTTTTTATTATCAGTATCTTTATAAATCCAATCTTTGTCTTTATGGGTTGGAAACACTACATATAAACTTACAGATATATTTTAACATTGTATATAGTATCTATTACTAACTATAAGATCAACAACAACAAAAAACAAGACAGTCATAAGTGCAGTTCATCTTAACTAGAATGCGTCATAAACTGAGGACTACTTGTAGATCTAGATGTAGATATAAAGATATTGTTGTTCTTAGCTGTTGTCGAGTCAGCTCCCACTCATGGTAACCTTATGTATTACAAAATGAAGACAATGCTCAGTCCTGTGTCATCTTCATGATCATTGTATGTTTGACTCCATTTTTGTGGCCATTGTGTCAATCCATCTCATTAAGAGTTTCCCTCATTTTCATTGCCCTCTACTTTACTAGACATGATGTCCTTTTCTAGCAACTGGTCTTTCCTAATGACGTGTCCAAAGTAAGCGAGTTACAGTCTTGACATCCTTGCTTCTAAAGAACATTTAAATTGTGTTTCTTCTAAGACTGATATGTTTGTTCTTTTGGCAGTAGATGGTATATACAGAATACGTAATGCATTGGACAAATCTGCTGCAAAAGTCCTCTTTAAAATTTTAAACAGCAAAGGTGTCACTTTGAGGACTAAGGTGCATCTGAACCAAGCCATGGTCTGCCCTGGTAGAGCAGTGGTTAAGAGCTATGGCTGCTAACCAAAAAGGTCGGTAGTTCGAATCCACCAGCTGCTCCTTGGAAACCCTATGGGGCAGTTCTACTCTGTCCTATACGGTTGCTATGAGTCAGAATCAACTCAATAGCAATGGGTTTTTTTGCTTGTTTGTTTTGGTTTTGGTTTTTCATGTGCATGTGAAAGTTGGATAATGAAAACAGAAGAACTGATTTGTTTGAACTGCAGTGTTTGCAAAGAATACCAAAGAGAGGAAAAAGCAAATATGGCAAAATGTTTAACTGATGCATCTAGGTAAAAGACCAAAAGTTCACAATACTATTTTCACAACTTTTTTGTAAGATTCAAACATTTTTTAAAATAGATGTTTAAAAGCGGGGAAGATCCAAAGAGGCAACATCTACTCCATTCCCTTCTTCCTATCTTTTAGCAGCTAAGTGAAAACAAGATGCTTGGCACCACAGCAGCCAATGACAACAACAGGACATTCAGGAAAATCAGATAAGTCACATTTTCTTTATCCATTCATCAGTCTATGGAAATTTGAGTTGTTTCCACCATTTGGCTATTGTGAATAGTGCTGCTATGAACATTTGTGTACAAGTATTTAAGTCTCTGTTTTCAATTCTTTGGGGCATATATCTAAGGGAAGAATTGCTGGGTCATACGGTAGTTCTATGCTTAATTTTTTGAAGAACTGCCAAATTGTTTTCCACAGCAGTTGCACCATTCTACATTCCCACCAGCAATGTACAATGGTTTCAATTTCTTCACATCCTCACCAACATTTGTTTCTGTTGTCTGTCTCACTGTGAATGGGACATCCAGAACTCAACACAATACTCCAGGTGTAGTCTGGATAGTAGGGAATAAAGTAAAACTAAATCCTCCCTCTTCTGAACCTCCTCCTTTTAGTCAAAGCTGTGATTCTATGAAGTCTTTCTGGTAGTCACTTTAAATTTTATATTTACATTGAATTTATTACAGTAATTAAAATACCTAAGTTATAGGTATTCAACTACATCTCCATCACTTCCATAACTATGCATCCGGCTTTTGAATCCATGTATAAGACTTCACATCTACCTTCACAAAATTATCATGTTGGCCTTGGCCCAACATTTCAGTTATATCTTTTATTTTCATAGTAAAAAGATGGAAACAACCTAAGTGCCTATCAACAGATGAATGGATAAACAAATTGTAGTACATACATACAATGGAATACTACGCAACTATAAAGAATAATGAGGAGTCTACAAAATGTCTTATAACATGGATGAATTGGAGGACATTATACTAAGTGAAATAAATCAATCACAAAAAGACAAATATTGTACGGTCCCACTTTATAAAAAGTCAAGAACAGATATACACACAGAAAGCAAAGTTCTCTGATGGTTACCAGGAATGGGAGAGTGAGGGAGGAGGAATCACTTTCTATATAGTAGACACTTGTTGCTTTTGGTGATGGGAAAGGCAACACCAAATATGGGTGAAAGCAGCAAAAACTGATCAAGGTAAATAAAGAAACTAAGAAGTACATGGAAAAAAGGGACAATTTTGGAAAAAGCTATAACATACAATTTTGCAACAACAGTAAAAACAACCAAAAAACACATGTGTGGTTACGTAGGCAGATATGGATGCATATACATGTACAGAAAGGCATATGCGAGTAAATGCACGTGCATGCATAGGTGTACCCCTAGGCATATCTATACGTACATTGTACGTGCTGCATATATACCCACATATGCAACAAATCACGTAGGGGGCACAGTTACAGAGGTTTCCTAGACATATCCAAATAACTCGCAGGATTGGCTTACTAAGTTAAAAGGCTTGGAACCATAGTCTCAGGAGACATCTTAGTCAATTGGCATAACATAGTTCACAAAGATAATGGTCTACATCCTTATTTGGTAAGTAGCATCCGGGGTCTTAAAAGCTCGTGAACGGCCATGTAAGATACAACTATTGGTCTCTACTTGAAAGGAGCAAAAGAGAATAAAGGAAATCAAACGCTCAAAGAAGAAATTAATTCATGGGACTAACAGCCAACATGAACCATAGCCTCTTCTAACCTGAGACCAGAAGAACTAGATGGTGCACAGTTACTACTACCGACCATTCTGACCAGGGACACAATAGAAGGTCCTAAACAGAATGGAAGAATATGTAGAACAAAACTCAAATTCCTAAAAAAGGCCAGACCTATTACGCCAATACAGACTAAAGGAACTGCTGAGACTATTGCTCTAAGATAACCTTTGAATAGAGAATTGAAGCTATTTCTGCAGGTCACCTTTGAGCCAAATAACAGATTGGTTTATAAAATAAACAGTGTCACCCATGAGTAATGTGTCCCTTAAACAATCAACTATATGAGACCAGACAGTCAACATTTACCCAAAAGTAAAGGCAAGAAGGCAAGGAGGGGAACAGAAGCTAGATCAATGGAAACAGAACAAATGATGAAAATAATAAGAACGCTGACACACCATAAAAATTGTAACCAATGGCATGGAACAATTTGTATAAAAATTGTTAAAGGAGAACCTAATTTGCTGTGTAAACTTTCACTTAAAACATAATCAAATGTTAAAAAAACAAAAAACAAAATGTTAATAGTACTGAGGTTAAGAAACTCTGAACATATTACCTATATTCCTAAGAGTTTATGCATTCAAGTGACCCTAAAAAATACATTTGGGATCCTATCATCAGGAAAATGGGGGATTGTTTATTTTAGGGCTTGCCTTATGTTTGAGTTTAGAAGATATTTTAAAGGTTCCTTTGTCAAATAAATTTATTTTAAAATTAAAAAAAAGAAATTATACTTTCAATAAGTTAAGCCTGAAAACTCATTTCATCTAAAAATTTGATAAGCATATCATCAATGTTTTCACCCACTTCATTACAAAAAATTGACAGTGACCTTTGACATGTCACTAGAAATTTCTCTGAAAGTTGTTGTCCATCCATTATTCACTAACTTTTAGAGGTGTTACTCAACCAATCACATATTCACCTAATTTTGTGTTCATCCAGTCCACATTCTCCCCCTTGCCAACACAAAGAAACGCTGTAAACTGTCTGGCTGAAATCTATTTATCGATGCCGTGTCCTGACCCATAGTCTAATAATTCTATCCAAAATGCAAGGTTAGTCTGACATAACCGTCTCTAGTGAGTCCTTATAATACTTTTCTTTAAAAATGTAATCATAGTCAATGTTTTTAGCACACAAAACACAATAAACTCAGATTAGACCACACTAAATTTCAAAACATATTTTAAGATGTTTATAGAAACATTAAAATAAAATATGATTAAAAAGCAGGACCAGTCCCAGAAGGATATCATGCTTGGTAAAATAGAGGGTCAGCGAAAAAGAGGCAGACCCTCAATGAGATGGACTGACACAGTGGCTGCAACAACGGGCTCAAACATAGCAATGATTGTGAGGACCCAACAACGTTTCATTCTGTTATACATAGGGTCACTATGAGTTGGAACCCACTCAAAAGCACCGAACAACAACAACATCACTCAAGGCAACACAGGGAATAAAGATATCTCATGTGTTATACTTGAGATTATCAAGACATGTGTCATGTCAATTTAATGTAATTTAAATTTATATATATATTTTTTAATCCTGTAAGAGTCTTTGCTCAACCCTAAGAGTATGGCACCCAGATACCCTTTTAACTCAGGACTGAAGTCACTCCTGAGGTTCACCCTTCAGCCAAAGATTAGACAGGCCTGTAAAACAAACAGTAATACCCATAGCTCAACCATGTATACGAGACTAAATGGGCACACCAGCCTAGGGGCAAGGACAAGAAGGCAGGAGGGGACAGGAATGCTGGATGAATGGAAATCAGGAACCCAACATCGAGAAGGGAAGTGTTGACACATTGCGGGGTTGGCAACCAATGTCACAAAATAATGTGTATTAATTGTTTAACAAGAAACTAATTTGCTCTGTAAACCTTCACCTAAAGCACAATTTAAAAAAAAACGTAAAAAAAAGTTTTTGCTCAACCATAAAAAGTTCAATAGGAAAAAACTGTTATCTCCATGAGTTTACAGAAAATACAATTAAGTTGGTAAACCTTAAGTTTTGTGCATCTAATAAATTATTTTAATTGAAACCAATTTCCTTGATTCTGTTAAGACCATATTCCTAACTCAAACAGCTCTTTTACAAAGCTCAGAGGTTGTTCCAGTCTAAAATGACCTCTCTCTACTTTTCCCTTCCATGATACATACTTCCCTCTATATTCACTTTGACCCTCAGTCATCAGATGCTTGGTATTTACTGCTAGTTAACTGTATGGTAATTTACTTATGGTCTGCAATAGGATCCTTCAGAGAAGAAACTCTCTTATTCTTTTCTAACTCCATCACAAGCAACACAATGCTTATGAAAGGGTAAGGACACAAATATTATATTAACTCATATCATACATATAATAACTACAAAAGAATTGGAATTACAGTTAAAAATATCTGATTACTCTGAAGGTATTTTAGGATCTTCTGGTTCTTCAAGGTGATTGTGATATGGTAGCTAAAAGGACAGCAGAGTCAAGCAGAGGATTTCCCAAGATAAGGTAGCTCAGTGCCTATTTCAAGGAGGTAGGGAAAGAGATGCAGGAGGTGCAGGAAAATGTGGAAGGAATGGGATTCTGGGACTCAAGTGAAGAGAAGATGAAGGACATCTTTTTTGCTGAAAAAAAGGTACGGAGATGTGTTGAACTAGACAAAGGTTAAATTCAGTAGGCTGTCAGGAGAGAAAAAGAACATTTATTTAGCACCTAATGTGTATAAGTGCAGGTCCCTGGGTGGTGCAAACTGTTTGCACTCAGCTACTAACGAAAGGTTAGCGGTTCGAGTCCACCCAGTGGCACAGCAGAAGAAAGGCCTGGCAATCTACATCATAAAATTACAACCACTGAAAACCCTATGGAGTGCAGTTCTACTCCAAAACACGTGGGGTCGCCATGAGTTGGAATCACCTTGACAGCAATAGGCTTGGTTTGGTGTAAGTAAGCACTTTATCAGTTTCCTCTTCCTGCTGTAACAAATTGCCACAAACTTACTGGCTTAAAACAACACAAAGTATCATCTTTCAGTTCTGGAGGTCAAAAGTTCAAAATGGATCTCACTGCACTAAAATCCAGGTGTCTGCAGGGCTGCATTCCTTTCTAAAAGCTCTAGCAGAGAATCCAACTTCTTCCCTTTTTCAGTTTATAAAGGCTGCCCACATTCCTTAGCTCATGGCACCCTTTCATCTTCAAAGCCAGCAATGGCCTATCGAGTCCTTCTCATGGGGCCCTCTCTCTGATTCTGACTCTTCTACCTTCTGCTTCCACTTGTAAAGACTACTCTCATTACACTGGGCCTATCCAGTAATCCAGGACAATCTCCCTAGGTTAAGGTCAACTGATGAACAACTTTAAGTCCAGCTGTTACCTAATTCCCCTTTGCCATGTAACACAACATATTCACAGGTTCTAGGGATTGGGGCATGAAATATCTTTGGGAGGCTATTATTCTGCCTACCACAAGCACTATGTTATGTGCTTCATTTATATAATTTTATTTAGTCTTTACAACTCAATGGGGGAAGTTATTTTTTATTCATTTTATACACGAGGAATATGAGGCTACCGAGGCCCTTGCAGAGAATTTCAATAACTTACCCCCAAAGTACCGGGGCTTATAAGGAGGTACTCAATAAATGTTTGTGGAAATGAACAAGTAGAACCAGGATTCAAATAGCCTCCACCAGCTTGTTTCTAAAGCCCTCACTCCTCTGTCTCCTATAGCGTGTGTTTATGTACTGGGGAGAGGCGTACAAAAAGTGAGGCTTTTCTTACCCCTCTACTTCAAAAACACCTGTCCTCTCATCCCTTTATATCTGAGATCTCTCTGGATAATATACTCTTTTTAAAAAGGATTTTTAAATCTCTACATCATGCTACATTCCATTTAGCTTTAGTATATGAGAAGTCATACATTAAAAAAATAAGGCTAAAATTATGTGCAAAAGTTATATATCAGATTTGACTATCGAACACTTTTGTGTCTCCGAATCATCTCTAACATATTTTAGATGAATTACAGAGTTTAAATTTGTAGATTCCTTTCTAAAACTGCACAATTTTTGGTTTCATATTTGAACATGTATTTAATTTTATAACTATCTCAAGCATTCAGGTAAATTCTCCTAAGTGTAATAGATTAGAGATTATAAACATTTTAAGGTCTTGAAACATAGCCCAATTATTTTCCAGGATCCCAACAATCATATGTGAATATATCCTTCTATTTTTTTGATACAATCAACTTCCAGTTGTCCCCTTTCATCTAATAATGAATTGCTTGGATGTTCCTTGGCCCTTCCCTAAACACTTTGGTAAAATTAAATTATTTACTTTTTATGACCCTAAAAAGGCTACAATTACAGGATGGAGATCAACAAGGAGGTCTGTGATTGATGGCAGAAGAAGCCTAAGTGTTAAGAGTTGGCAAAAGTCTTAATTTAACTTATACCAGTAGAGTGGCCATTTTAACCTTTCCTAGGTTAAGCTCTTCCTTTAAGAATCTGATGAAAGCTATGGGCCTCTCAATAGGAAAATGTACATAACACATACTCAAAATTTTTCATATAACTCATTTTATTGCATTTTAAATTGAATGCCATCACAGTCCGTATAAAACCAGTTTTTGCAAAGATTTCTGTAAGTCTCATTTTTGTTTTTATGCAAAAAAAAAAAAAAAAGTCATTTGATACATCCAGGAGTAAAATCCAAAAAAATGCAATACAGCAAATTAAACTTTAATTATTTTTGACAAACAGGCAGCAAAGTGATGACTAATGGCTGTGTGGGCTCCGGGGCCAAAAGTACAGTTCTAGGAGAAGACCTACTTCTTTTGCATTACTCTCCAGGGAGAGCTGGGTGTTAAAGAGAAGGCTCAGGTCCCAACAATATGACAGAAAAATGTCGACTGAATTTAATAAGTGTTTTCTAAAACAGTAACATTTTACATGTGTACATTTGTAAAAAGGAAAGCTATGGTTTCATAAACTAGGAGATATTAAGATACATTTTAAATCTTGGACAAAAGATCAGACCTACTATGCTTCTACTACCTAATCATACAAAATGCATTAAGTTCAAAATGGGGTACATGCATCCCTCATGGGCAAGATGATCAAGCCACTGGAATAAAATAAAAGATACTAGAGGATTATACATATTTCTTATATTAAATTTAAAATTTAAGCAGAAAATAGAAAACCTATGGGTATAAAAAAGTAGAAGTACTTTTCTACTTTCTTACTTTGGAGTAAGTTCTTCAAAAACCGAATATTTGATATATGAGATTGACACTGGCCCCCTCACTTGGCCCCTGCATCAGAATGCTTCAGTCTTGTGTCATTTCTGTGATGTATGCTCAACGCTCTAGACTGACTCACTCGACCTCCATTCTACCTTCCTTTTGGAGAGACTGAAAATCTAACAACTACATTTTCCTAGGCTTCTTTCACACTGTTGTTTTTGTCAGGTGCTGTCAAGTCGATCTGGACTCATAGTGATCCCATGTGACAGAGCAGAATTGCCCCATAGGGTTTTCTAGACTGTAATCTTTATGGCAGAGCCCTGGTGGCACAGTGTTAAAAGTGTGGCTGCTGACCAAAATGTTGGCAGTTCGAATCCTTGGAAACCCTATGAGACAGTTCTATTCTGTCCTACATGGTTGTTATGGCAATGGATTTGTTTTTTGTTCTGAATCTTTACGGAAGCAGATCACCAGGTCTTTCTCCTGCAGAGCTGCTGAGTGGGTTCGAGCTGACAATCTTTCCAGTTAGCAGCCAACTGCTTAACCATTGCACTACCAGGGCTCCTTTCCTCACAGCTAGGACACTGAATATTAATTAGATTCCACCAATTAAATGTATTCATGGACAATTTGAAGGATACCTTTTTGGGTGCCTTCGGGGTAAGCATGGTTGTAGAAGTGTGGGGCTTCTCTACAGCATTGTTCCAGTGTCTATCCTGCAGATTCCTGGGTGACGAAAAGCAGCGTGGTAGTGGCAGCAGCAGCAGCGGAGGACTGTTAATCTGACTCCCTAATTCGGGACTGCAGTTTGTGGTCTCTCCTCCAGTTTCCAGAGTGTCTAGAGGCAAGCACAGCATCAGCAGCAGTGGCACAAGCTCTGGATTCCAGCATGGCTCCATGGCGCCCTCAGAGTTCCCCTTATGGGTTACCTCTGTGTTGCTTTCCAGGCAAACCTAAATTTGGCCTAAAACCTGCTGCTAAGCCCTTCTAACAATTTTGTAAGCAACTAATGTCCTATAGAAGCCTTGGTGGCACAGTGGTTAAGAGCTATGGCTGCTAACCAAAAGGTTGGCAGTTTGAATCCACCAGTCACTCCCTGGAAAACCTGTGGGGCAGTTTTACTGTGTCCTATAGGGTCACTATGAGTCAGAATCGACTCGACAGCAACAGGTTTGGGTTTTGTTTTGTTTTGTTTTTATAGGGTCTCTATGAATCGCAATCAATTCTACAGCAATGGGTTTGGATTTTTTTTTTTTTTTTTTAATGTCTTGTATTGGAGCCCTGGTGGCAATGTGGTTAAGAGCAGGGCTGCTAAGCAAACAGTCTGGCTGTCTGAATCCACCAGCCACTCCTTGGAAACCCTATGGGGCAATTCTACTCTGTCCTATAGGGTCTCTATGAGTCAGAACAGACTCGACAATGGGTTTGGTTTGCTTTTAATGTCCTGTATTATATCTCTTCTAGCTTAAAATACTGACACTGATTACAGCAGGTAAAGGTGTCCTAAAGGAAAGGTGGCAGTGCTACACCCTAGAGCAGCTGGCTGAGCGCCCTCACTTCTCTGTTCACGTTCAGCACACTGTAGCATCCTGCAGTTTACCTGTGCCCAAATGAATAGATTTGCAATTACATGATCTCATTTGAATTATGCTAACACACACAGACAAATGAATTTTAAAACAAGATTCTTTAAAAAAAACACAGTAATAATACAGCAAAATTTTTAAGAAAAAACATAGTATTAATAAAGCAAAATACAAGCAAGCAACAAAAAAATGCAGAGCTGGCAACTGCTCCATTACCAATATCAGGTCGTTATCGAAAATTGTTATGTTAAAAAAGTGATTATCTTGTAAAACATGAAACTGTAAAACTGTCAGAAGAAAATCTTCAGAACCCAGGAGGGGAGATCACAGACTTGACACCAAAAGCACAATTCATAAAAGAAAAAAATGATAAACTGGACTTTATCAAAATTTAAAACTGTGCTCTGTGAAAGACCCAGCTAAGACAATGAAAAGAAAAAAAGCTACAGCTGACGAGTGGAGGACATGAGTGCAATGTTCACAAACCACATATCAGACAAAGGATTTGTATCTACAATATATAAAGAACTCTCAAAACTCAACAATAAACAATCCAGTTAGAAAATGGGGAAATACATGAACAGACATTTCACCAAAGAGAATATACAGATACATGAAAAGATGTTCAACATCAATAGCTACACTGGAAAAAGGCAAATAAAAGCCATAATGACACATCATTACACACCTATTAGAATTAATAAATTAAAACAGTGATTAAAAAAATAGTGATAATCCCAAAGCTGGCAAAGATGTGGAAAAACTGGATCACTCATACCTTGCTGGTGGTATGTACAGTCACTCTGGAAACTAGTTTGGCAGTTTCTTATAAAACTAAACACTACACTTACAATACACTCCAGCAATTGCACTCTTGGGCACTTATCCCAGAGAAATGAAAACTTATGTTCATATAAAAAAACCTGTACATGAATGTTCACAGCAGCTTTATTCGTAGTAGTCAAAAATGAAAAGAATGTTCTTCACAGGGTGAACAGTTAAGCTCTGGTGTATCCATTCATACAATGAATACTACTCAGCAACAAAAAGAAATGACTATTGATACATGAAGCCCTGGTGGCACAGTGGTTAAGAGCTCGGCTGCTAACCAAAAGGTCGGCAGTTCAAATCCATCAGCCGCTCCTTGGAAACCCTACTGGGCAATTCTACTCTGTCCTATAGGGTCGCTATGAGTCCGAATCGACTCCAAGGCAACGGGTTTGGTGTTTTGTCTTTTTTTTATTGATACATGCAACAACTTGGATGGATCTCCAGGGCATTATGCAGAATGAAAAAGGCCAATCACAAAAAGCTACTTACTGTATGATCTGATTTATGTAACATTCTCAAAATGACACAGTATGGAGAAAGAAAACAAACTAGTGGTTGCCAGTGAACAGGGATGAGATGAGCAAGGGAGGTGGGCAGGCCTTAATCTACATGAGGTAGTCTCTTGGTGGTGATAGAACAGTTCTGTATCTTGATCATAATGGTGATTACACAAATGCATACACAAAATGTTATCAAATTGCATAGAACTATACACACAGTGCATTAAAAACTGGTGAAATTTGCTTAAGGCTAGTTAACAGTACTGCACCAATGTCAGTTTCCTGGTTTTGATATTATACCACAGTTATGTAAGATGTTACCACTAGGGGAAGCTGAATGAAGGTTACACAGGACTCCCTATACTATTTTTGTAATTTGCTGTCAGTCTATAATAGAAACTTTTCTTTAAGTGATGATCTCATCAGATGTGGCATAGTCAATCACATTTCTCTTACTTAATAAACTATAAATATTTTAAATGCGATCAAAACCATGGGAATAATACATTTTAAACTGCTCTAAAATATTTATTTCATCTTTCTCTCATTCTTCAATTTTTTGTTAATGTCTTATTTTGTACATTATATATAAAATTTATAATAAATTATTTCTAGTTGCTGTCAAGTTGGCTCCAACTCATGTGACCCTGTGTACAACAGAACAAAATGTTGCCTGGCCCTGTGCCATCTTCATGATTGTTAGTATGCTCCAGTCCCTTTGTTGCAGCCACTGTGTATTTTTGGTCCAACCTAGAGGGCTCATCTTCCAGCACTATATGGGACAATATACTGTTGCAATCCATAGGATTTTCACTGGCTGATTTTCAGAAGTAGATCACCAGGCCTTTCTTCCCAGTCTATCTTAGTCTGGAAGCTTTGCTGAAACCTGTCCACCACGGATGACCCTGCTGTTATTTGAAATACCACTACCATAGCTTAATAGCAACATGCAAGCCACCAAACTGACAGGCTGATGGTTTACAATAATTAAACAGACATATACTGGGAATTCAGAAGAGGATGTGGACCAGGGATATCATTGCTGATGTCAGACGGATCCTGGCTGAAAGCAGAGAATACCAGAAAGATGTTTACCTGTGTTTTATTGACCATACAAAGGCATTCGACCGTGTGGATCATAACAAATTATGGATAACACTGCGAAGAATGGGAATTTCAGAACACTTAATTGTGCTCATAAGGAACATGTACATGGATCAAGAGGCAGTCGTTTGAACAGAACAAGGGGATACTGCGTGGTTTAAAGTCAAGAAAGGTGTGCATCAGGGTTGTATCCTGTCACCAGACTTATTCCATCTGCATACTGAGAAAAAAATCCAAGAAGATGGAGTATATGAAGAAGAATGCAGCATCAGACTCGGAGGAAGACTCATTAACAACCTGCGATATGCAGATGATACAACCTTGCTTGCTGAAAGTGAAGAGGACTTGAAGCACTTACTGATGAAGATCAAAGACCACAGGCTTCAGTATGGATTACACCTCAATATAAAGAAAACAAAAATTTTCACAACTGGACCAATAAGCAACATCATGATAAACAAAGAAAAGACTGAAGTTGTCAAGGATTTCATCTTACTTGGATCCATAATCAACACCCATGGAAGCAGTAGTCAAGAAATCAAAAGATGCATTGCACTGGGCAAATCTTCTGCAAAGGATCTCTTTAAAGTGTTAAAAAGCAAAGATGTCACCTTAAAGACTAAGGTGTACAAGACCCAGGCCATGGTGTTTTCAATTGCCTCATATGGATGCAAAAGCTGGACAATGAATATAGAAGATAGAAGAACTGATGCCTTTGAATTGTCGTGATGGCAAAGAATACCTAATATACCATGGAGTGCCAAAAGAACAACAACTCTGTCTTGGAAGAAGTAGACTGTTCCTTGGAAGCAAGGACGGCGAGATTACGTCTCACATACTTTGAACATGTTATCAGGAGGGATCAGTCCCTGGAGAAGGACATCATGCTTGGTAAAGTAGAGGGTCAGCGAAAAAGAGGAAGACCCTCAAAGAGATGGATTGACACAGTGGCTGCAACAATAGGCTGAAGCATAACAACGAAGGTGAGGATGGCGCAGGACCAGGCAGTGTTTCGTTCCCTCGTACTTAGTCACAGCCAACTCCACTGCACCTAACAACAACAACAGTGGGAATGCAGGCTCAATTAAACTGATGTAGTATGAGATAAAATTTTTATATTCCTCTTAAATAAAAATCTAAGACATCATCCCACACCTTAAATTTTTTACTTGGGGAAGCAATACATTAGAGTAGGAAAAACACTGGACTAAAAATCAAAAGAACTCAATTCTATTCATGGTTTAAATCACAATCTCATCCTTATCTACAAAATCTAGGAGTTGTACTAGGTAATTCTTAAGGACATTCCAGCTCTATAACACTATGACTCATGAGTTCTACTACAGGAAAATGTTAAACAACAATAAAGAAATGCATGGCTAAAACTACCAAGTGTTTATTGAATATATACTATGGCTTGAGTGCTGCCAGGAAAATTAAATACAAAACATGGTCTAAGTCATCACCAGCACAGAGAGAAGGGCATATTCAAAGATAATTTTACCTCAAAGAAAACAGATTACTAAAACATCCAGTTTAAAAATAAACATTTAGATAACAGGAGCATGTGGCTACTTCACATGCTACCTTGTAGTTCTTTAAGTCCTCTAATTGCTGCTCAGGAGGACAATGTGGTTCAGTGGTAGATTCTTACCTTCCATGCGGGAGACCTGGGTTCAATTTCCAGCCAATGCACCTCACGCACAGCTACGACTTGTTCATCAGTGGAGACTTACTTGTTGCTATGATGCCGAACAGGTTTCAGCAGAGCTTCCAGACTAAGACAGATCAGGAAAAAAGGCCTGGCTATCTACTTCCAAAAATCAGCCAGTGAATACTCTGTGGATCACAACAGTCTTATCTGCAACTGACTGTGGGGAGGGTACAGTACCCGGCAGCGTTTCATTCCACTGCAGATGTGGTCGCCATAAGTCAGGGGACAACTCAGCAGCAGCTAACCACAACTGCTGCTGCTCATGGAATTATGTTAGATTCAATAATAGATGCTTCAGGTTAAACGTGATTACAAACAATATACCATTGCATACAAGTATCCTGGTATACAAGCTTAGGGTTTGTGATGGTTCTTGCAAGAAAAATATCAAGACATTCAAAAAGGAAGAACAGTTAAATTCCTTATCCACTTGAGTCAGGCTTAATAAGTCACAATTTTAAGAGGCCCATTATTAAGGTGAAGTTAAACATCCATAAGGTAATTATACCTCACTTACAACACCTTCTGCTATCCAGAAGCATAACCTACCTAAAACAAGGAAAGAAGCAAAAATCCTCTAAGCAGTAAAAACCAACATAACAAGGCCTGAGCACTAAAGCTCCCTGCACAGAAGTCCTTTGGATCCTCACCCAGAGCCTTCTGTCATTTTTATCCACTGTCTTTAACAACTGTGGTTATCAATTCTGTTTCCATAGCACACTTAAAATATCAAATTAGAAAGAGAAGGGAACTACTACAAGCAAGTGTAATGAGAGCAAACAAAGAGAGCAGATAATTAAGTAATCAGCAAATCAACCCCCAAAACCAAACATAATTTTAAAAGGAATTATCTCGACAGCAAAACAGAATAAAATACGGTACGATCCGTATACTGCTGACAGAGGACTCCAAAGGCTAAAGTTTCCTCTGCAAATAAATTGTTATGAATGCACTGACTCAGCCTAGAAACATGAACGGTACCATCAAACTTTTTTTTTTTTTATACCATATTAAAGGCAGCATCACCCATCTTAAATTTTAATATGGAGAACAAAATCACAAATTCTACTTAGTATATTTCCAGCATGCTCTAGCACTGAACTAAATTAAATCACCTCTGATTTACCATGAAATAAAGAGACATACCAAAACAAAATAAAAAACACTGCCAAAGAATAGGAATCCTGAGAATGAGATGAAATAGTACATTGAAATTCATTTGGGCTTCAAAACATACCTATAAACATTTTACAATCTAAATAATGAGGCTGCTGATGGAAACAACCCAAGTGTCCATCAACAGATAAATGGATAAACAAAATGTGGTATATACATATGATGGAATATTACTCAGCTAAAAAAAGGAATGTCGTTCCAATACATGCTATGACATGGATAAACCTTGAAAACCTTGACGTGAAATAAGCCAGACACAAAAAAACAAATATTGTAGCATTCCACTTACATAAAATATCTGGAATAGGCAAACATACAGACACAGAAAGTAGATTAGAGGTTACCAGGAGCTGGGGAGAGGGGGAAATGGGAGAAATTGCTTAACGGGTACAGAATCTGTTTAAGGTGATGAAAGTTTTGTCAACAGTGGTAATGGCTGCACAACATTGTGAAGGTACTTAATACACTGAACTGTACACTTAAAGAGGGTCAAAATGGTAAATTTAATGTCACATATATTAAATCCTGGTAGCGCAGTGGTTAAGAGCTCAGCTGCTAACCAGTCAGCAGTTCAAATCCACCAGCCACTTGGAAACCCTATGGGGCAGTTCTGCTCTATCCTATAGGGTTGCTATGAGTTGGAATCAACTCAATGACAGTGGGTGTATATATATTACCACAAGAAAAAAAATGTTTTAAATGAGGCTGCCTTGCAGTAGGAACCTTGGTGGCAAAGTGGTTAAGAGCTCGGCTGCTAATCAAAAGGTCAGCAGTTCAAATCCACCAGCCACTCCTTGGAAACCCTACAGGGCAGTTCTACTCTGTCCTATAGGGTCCCTATGAGTCAGAATCCATTCAGCGGCAATGGGTTTGGGTTTTTTTGGCCTTGCAGCAAGTGAACAAACTAATGTTTCTATTTCACCAATTCGCAAACGTCTTTTTTAAAAAAATCCCTTTCACCTCTCTGAAGTATGGATGCTACGGAAGATCTAATTGTCGCCATCCAATAGCCAGGATGCGGCTGTGTGAAAACCTTTTGCTGATACCTCCAGGAAAGTTCAAGGAAGCACCAGCAACAAAGTGTCTTAGGTTTGATCAAAAACAGTCATTCAAAATAATCTTTAGAAGAGAAAGAATGATCAGAAGCCTTTAAAACTATTAAACATGGAGATAATTACAAAAAATTATCAAAAAATACACTGCATTCTTTCACATTAAAAGATAGTACATATAAAACGCCAGACTTAATGGTCTGACTTAGACTGGAGTGACCCGGAAGACACAGCCCTTGGACTCTCTTTTAGCCCAAAACTAAAACCATTCCCGAGGCCAACTGTTCAGACAAAGATTAGACTGGACTATGGGGCATAAAATGATACTGGTGAAGAGTGTGCTTCTTAGCTCAAGCAGATACAGGAGACTAAATGGGCAGCTCATGTCCGGAGGTGAGATGAGAAGGCAGAGAGGGTCAGGAGCTGGTTGAATGGACACTGGAAATCCAGGGTGGAAAAAAGGACTGTGCTGTCATAGTACAGGGAGAGTAACTAGGGTCACATAACAATGTATGCATAAATTTTTGTATAAGAGACTAACTTGAATTGTAAACTTTCACTTAAAGCACAATAAAAAATAAAAATAAAAGTATATATAAAGTACCCTCAATGAGATGGACTGACACAGTGGCTGCAACAACGGGCTCAAACATAGCAACAATTGTGCGGATGGCACGTGACCAGGCAGTGTTTCATTCTATTGTACATATGGTCACTATGAGTCTGAACCGACTCGATGGCACCTAACAACAACAACATATAAAGTGCTTATATTACTTAGCTCAAAATAAGCAGTCGATAAATGTTAGCTAGTATTATTACAAGATGGAAAATAATTACTAGTGTGTTATTGTTAGTTGCTGCCAAGTCGATTCTGACTCATGGAGACCCCACGTGTGCAGAGAAAAACTGCTCCGTAAGGTTTTCAACACTGGGACCTTTCTGAAGCAGACTGCCAGTTGTCCAAGGCACTTCTGGGTGAATTGGAGGCACCAACCTTTCAGTAGTCCAGTGCTTAACCATTTGCAAAACTACCTATGATTATAGTGATCAAGCTATCAATAGGCACCAGCATTGTGCAGGGGCTATACAAGTTTATCGCGATCAACCTGCAAAGTTGCTCAAATAAATAGTAGGTTGCACAACACATTTTGAACCAATAAGGTAAGTGTAACATTATATTCAGAAGTGATTAGAATTCTTATTAAGTACCTTCAACTTCTTTTAAAGTATTATCCTTTATTTAAGTTCAGTATGCAAAACTTGAGATATAAATTGTTTACTTGGAGTCACCAAATGATTAATGGGTATAAAGAAGCATCTCCAAAGTCAGTCTTCTGATTTTCATATGGGAAAAAATCTGTCTTCTCCATTATTCTCCAGGCTTGGACGGCATAAGAATTTAGATAAATCCCCTTCAAAGAAAATCTTTATAAACTTGGAGCTACACACATCATGAAAGTTCTTCTTCTCCTTGGATTTACATTGAGAAAAGCCAATTTATATAGCAATATATATTTATTAAAATGTAATTCTTCATTTTTATGAAATGTCCATAATAGGCAAGCATATAAAGACAGAATGCAGATTAGTGGCAGCCTAGGGCTAAGAGAGAGTGTCTGGGTGGCCCAAAGCCAAAACGTTGGTGGTTCAAACCCACTCAGAGGCATCTCTGAAGACAGACCTGGCGATCTGCTTCCGAAAGGTCACAGCCTTGGAAATCCTATGGAGCAGTTCTGCTCTGTACACATAGATTCATCGTAAGTTGGAATCAACTCAATCACAATAAACAGCAAGGGCTGAGAGGTAGGAGTAATACATGATGAAAAAGTTCTAAAATTGATTGTGGTGGTGGTTATACAACTCTGCATATACTAAAAACTACGGCATTGTATACTTTATGTAGGTGAAATATGGGATGTGAATTACATCTCAATAAAGCTAGTATTTTTAAAAAATTGATTCTTTATAAAACTTGACAAATCAAAATTGCTACATTATGGTAAAACTCCACAGGATCTACCCCACTGTCAGATACTCTTCCTGGCCTTGTTGACCCCATCACTGACAGTCCTACAAGGTCCAACTCTTAACAATCCAATTCTTTCCCCACAAAGATTGATCAACAGGGAGGAAAAAGGTCTACTTTGCAAAAAAGTTAGGACCACTTTGCATTGCATTTCAATACAAGTGTTTTAAAAATATATATATATCTTCATAACATAAAAAATGCTAGTAAATGCATCTATTTATAATACCATTTTCAGCTTAAAAAAATGTGTTACTACTCTATCAGCAAAGTATGAGTTATCTGCTAGGATACAGAAGCAGTCTTATAATGGTGTTCTTTGAAATGGATGTTCCTTGTAAGGTATTAAAAAGATACTGTTTGCAGAATTTCACAGATATCCTGCCTTACAGGAATAGAAATGTTTGCAATCCCAAAAAAACAATTCTAAGGCTTGCAGGTTTAATTTAACATGTTCCATGGGCTCTAAACCACCTTTTGTAGAAATCCAGGCTTGTTTGCTAGGACACTTTTAAAGAAGCTATGCAGAAAAATAAACAAAGAAGAGTGAATAATAAGTTTACCTAGGAGTGAATGTTGTTTAAGCTACCTTTAATCCGCATGTACTATTCTGTATTTGTCCATTTAAGGCTCCTACTCAGAGACAGTCTTACAGGAGGCCTAGTGGCACAGTGGTTAAGTGCCTGACATCCAAAAGGTCAGTAGTTTGAACACACCAGCCACTCTGTGGGAGAAAGATGTGGTAGTCTGCTTCTGTAAGGACTTACAGTCTAGGAAATCCTATGGGGCAATTCTACTCTGTCCTGTAGGGTCGCTATGAGTCAGGATCGACTCGATGGCAATGGGTTTGTTTCTGTTTTTTTTTTTTATTCAGAGGTGTTCATAACTTGATAGAAGACAGACTAACCCTATCACCCTTAATGCCTACACAACATGTACAGTAGTCCTCAATAACTCAGCTCCTTGCCACTGAGCTTTTTATTTAGGAACCTTTGGAAAACCTTTTTTCCCTCTGGACAAGCTTAAAGAAGTACCTAAAGCAATAGAATCTTCTCACCTACTTCAACAACCTGTATTATAGCTCCCTTTATAGAATGAGCAACGTAAGGTTATAACAAAACTTCCATATGTGACTTGATCATAAACAAATAATATCCTCCTATATTCTTCCTTGAAGTAGTGTGAGGAGTGCCTGTTGGAAGTCTTAAAGCAGTTCATAATGCTCTCCTAGAGATGAGAAGAATCAAGAGGTAAGGAGAATCTATGCTTAGAGTACATACTCCAAAATTATTTTAGTGTAAAGGCATGTAAACTGTTCAGACATACAGGTCTTGATCAATTTTTGAAATGATTATGGAAGCTACATTTAGAATACAGGCAGCCCTGTATCCTAAGAAAAGGTCAAAGGAATCATAATTACTGAGCCTGGAGAAATAATATAAAAGTACATAAAAATTAATTACCTTTTTCCATTCCCAGTAAACAAATCTTACTCATTAAAATTTTTCATGTACAATAGACAGTTTAAGGCAGTCCTATCTAAAGGTAAAAGAAGACAAAAAACTGGTAAAATAAACACCAAACCATTAATAATAGTTATAGTGTGATAAGGGCAGCGTTATGGGGAACTTCTAATTTGTAAATTACACATTTCTTTCATATCAATTTTTTAGAATGAGCATGTGAAACTTTAGTGATAAGGGGAAAAAAATTTTTTTTCCTATGAGTATACATATGCACAGTCCCCAAATAAAACTAAATTTGAACTCCTTTACAGTCAATGCTTTACAGAACACTGGTGAGCTAATAAAGCTGCTAAAGTTCTTTGTTGTTAGTTGACCTCAAGTCAATTCCAACTCATGGCAACCCCACGTAATAATAAAAAGGCTCCAACTTTTGTTAATGGCTTTTACCAAAGTCCATAATCTAATGAAGGAAATATATACACCATAATACAAGTCAGACTATGGTTTGTATGAAGAGAGTTTCACAGCAGCAAGAGGAAAAAGTAATCACTGCTGATTAGGAGAACAGAGGAAGAGCTTGCAGAGATGACATTTGAGCTGGGCTAGATAGATGATCCCTCTTATGAGAAAGAATAGTTTCAGAAATTCAGAGCACATGCTCTGCCCCCCTCCAAAAAATTTCATAGATTAAAAATAGTTCAAGTAGAAAGATTACACCCAGCCCACCCCCTAAAAAATATTTTTATAATCTCTTTAAAAAAAAAAAAAAAAAACACCTGCCATCTAGTCAACTCAACTCATAGAGACCCTACAGGACAGGGTAGAACTGCCCCATAGGGTTTCCAAGGAGCAGCTAGTGGATTCGAACTGCTGACCTTTTGGTTAGCAGCCAAATGCTTAACCACTGCACCACCGGGGCCATGAACATTTTCCCACCTCACCTGGCTTTCTTCTATCACTCCAATATTCCTTTACCATTTTGGCATAAATCCCACGTCACTGTTACTTTACACTTGTTATTGTACTGAGATGAGATATGCACTGGCTTTTTTCTATGAGTGATAATTTTGCATCTTCCCATTAAACTGTATACCTCTGAAAGCAATGACTGTCATCCACTTCTACTTTATCTTCCCATAACATTCCTTAAATCAATTGTGACAGTAAGTGATCACTATCACAAAAGATGTCTGTGGAGGAGATACTATAAACAATTAAGCCACAACTTTATACACAGGATAAAGAGCATCTAGATTAACATATCTTCCCCCAAGACATCAAACCAATTCCTGTTCTTTGGTGTAAATTTTTTAGAGAGGCTTTTTGTTTTTGTTTTTTTAAAAAAAAAAAAAAAGTATCTTCAGCAGCCTTTGTAGAAAGATACCTTTTTGTGTCACAAATGTAAAACCTAAGACAATACATTTATTGGACACTAGAGAGGTGCTAAGTGACACAGTGAATCTAAACAGAAACGGAGGACAGCCCTAGCTCCCAAGGAACTCACAGAACAGTTCACGACTCAAGAAATGTCCTGGCATTATGTACATCTAAAACAATGTGTTTAAAACAATGTGAAAAGCACACAGGAAAAATATGTTTTCCAGAAAACACAGCCTAGATATTTCAAAGACAATTCTTCCTGAACATTTTCTTGAATACGTGCTCTTTTAAAAGTTCAGAAATTCTCTATTGCTTAAATAGGAGCCCTGGAAGTACAGTCGTAAAGCGCTCAGCTGCCAATCAAAAAGTCAGCAGTTGGAACCCACCAGCCACTCCAAAGGAGAGATGTGAGTCGCCTTCCATAAAGATTACAGCCTTGGAAACCCTATGGGGCAGTTCTACTCTGTCCTACAGGGTAGCTATGAGTCGAAATCGACTCCATAGCAATGGGTATTGTTTAAATAAGTTGGTAAATAAGTAAATAATTTTTCAAAAATTGGAAACTTGTTTTTAAACTTCTACTTTCTATTATGAGATGGACAGGAAGATTATGCTGGAAGCTGGCCTGACATCCTTATCACACAGAAGGATTAAGAAAAAAAAAAAGGAAAATTAGGTGTAGCAATGCAAGATACTGTCAAGATTACTAAAAAAGACCGTGTTTTTGTGTCTGCATTTCCTGAATTCTATAGGTGAGAATAAAGTATATTTTAAACATCACTATCTGAAGCTGTTTTTCAGTATCCTAAGTATAGTTTCTCCTTTGTTGTTACTCTGAAAGTTACTAGACTGTAAGCTAATCAATGAACACTTCTGAGAAGCTGTTAGTACTACTTTAAAAAAAAAACACCCGGCCAGGTGTTCCAACAAAATTCACTCTTCTAAAGAAGTTATTTTACAAAATAACTCAGAGTGGAAGAGAAAACAGGATGGAATGCTATTTTTGATAACGAGTAGCAAAAAAAGACCAGAGAATAACACACCCACTGCTACTTTGTTTATAAAGTTGTAACTTGCATATGCAAGTACTGTACAAAGTATTGCACACGAAGAAACTGTCAAAAAAATGAGTGCTTAAGATAACATTCCTCTTCTAAATAAGGTCTCTAACAAGTGGTGTGCTATTTCTAAATATGATTCCTTTAGCAAGTATCCACAGGTATAGCACAGCATAGTGCCCAAAATAAAAAGCCTCTTATACTTGTTTTAGGAGCACTGGTGGCACAATGATTAAGCACTCAGCTAACCAAAAGGTTAGCCGGTCTGATCCCACCAGCGCCCCAAGGAAAAAAGGTGTGGCAGTCCGCTTCCGTGAAGATTTACTGCGTTGGAAACCTTATGGGGCAGTTCTACTCTGTCCTATAGGGTCACTAAGTCAGAGTCGTGTCGACTGCAGTGCGTTTCTGGTACATACTTGTTTTATCAAAAGTAAATGAAGTTGTCATTAGTAATTTATATTGACTACAACAATATAGTTTAGTAGTAGAAATCAACTTTACAGAAGATAACTGCTAGACAGAATTTAACAAAACCAATTTTATTTCCATCAAAAGTCTCCTCACCACCTCCCCAATCCTATTGACCCTGGCAACCTGTTTCTTTCCCCCACCCCCAAACCTTCCAAAAAACCTCCGCCAGTGGATTCAAGCAATACTTTTCACAGTTTAAAATTTAAGTAAGGCAAATTTGGCTCTACCTAGCTTTCGTGAAGGAGCTCTGGTGGCGTAGTGGTTAAGCAGTCAGCTTGCTGACCTAAAAGCCTGTGGTTAGAACCCACAAGCTGCTCCCCGGGAGAAAGATACGGCAGTCAGCTTCCGAAAAGACTTACAGCCTTGGTAATCCTATCGGGCAGTTCTACTTTGTCCTACAGGGTCGCTATGAGTCGGAATTGACTCCACGGCAATGGATGGTAGCTTCCTTGCACCCCCCCCCAAAAGTTCCCCCATTTATTACTTTCAAATTATCTTCGTCTGAAAGAGGTTAATGCTTCCATATAATTGCAAATCCACAAGAGACGTAATTTTAGGGGGCGAGGGACGAAAATGGGATGCTAGGAAAGACAGACAACAACCAGGAACCTTTTCGCGCTAGAAATCAGCCTCTCCTGGACACAGGAAACGAGGTCCTGCCCAAAGAACCTGCCGCCCGGAAGCAACAACTTCCATCAAACGGCGGAGAAAAGTTGCAACGAAGAGCTCAGCGCCCAGGCAGCCTACGACCGTGCTAGACAGAGAACCGCAAATACACTCTCTACAGGACGGTCCAGCCCGCGGGCGATGGCTGTGGCGTAGGCTGAGTCTACCCCGGCTTCAGAAAGCTCCAGGACTGGGGGTGCGCGGCCGGCCCGGAGCGGCGCTGGCACAGCGCCTCCCTATGCACCCCCGCCCCACGGCAGCGCGCAGTGGGCGGAGAGACGAGAGCAAGGAAAGGGGGGACAAAGCCGGGCGCTCCGCAGGTCCCCGCCGCACCCTCCCGCCCCGGACCGCCAGCCGCCGCGCTAAGTTTGCTCTTCCGCCCTCTCTTCACTGCCCCGGAGGTGAGGCCGCGGCCGCCAACCTCCCTCTGCCCCTCGGCCGCCGCCTTCTTCCCTGCGGGGCGGCTCCCGCGAGTCTGCGAGGCAGCGGCGCGCGCGAGGGGAGCGGGCGCTCAAGGGAGCCGGGCGCGCGACGCTCCCCACGGACCCACCGCCGCTCCCGCGGGTTTTCGGTTGAGGCGGGGGCTGCGCCGCTGTTTGGTGTCCGTTATGAATCTTGGCCCAAGCGGCGCAGCCCGCCGCCATCCTGGCCCACCTCCCACTCGGCTCCCACCAGGAAGGGCAGCCGACCGAGGGCCGGCGACCTCGCCTCCCGCCGGGGCTGTGGCCTTCGGCCGGCGAGCATCCCAGCGCCCGCCCCCGGGCTGGAAGAGAAAGTGAAATGAAGCGCCTTTCCCTAGGCAACACCTACCCGTCCCCAGTCTTAGTGCGGCTGCCTCGCTCCTCAGGCGCCGCTGGTCCCCGCCCTCGGGCCCCAAGCTCCGCTCTCTTGACAATGGCGCGTCCCCTTTAAGGAATAATCCGATCGGGACCGATCAGCAGTTAAACCTCCCTCCGACTCTGATTTTAACCGGATTTCTCTCTCCCTCCCAGAGCCCTACGGGCGCCCGGCGGTGCTGCGAGCTCTCCCCACCCCTTCCCCGCCCCGCCCACTCCTCCGCCGTCCTGATTGGCGAGAAACACTGCAACAGGAACAGCCATCCTTGTCCTGGACTGGCCGGTTCGGTCGCCGCTCAGAATTAATCCTACCACCACCCCGCCCCCTTTCCCGGGTTGGTCCTACCTTACATCACTCTCTGTCCTCTCTTGTATCGTTGCTTTGGAGAACTGGCAGTCAAGGCTCGCCCTCCCGCCTCCGGAAAGCGAACTTTATTTTTATTGGTAAAATGACATCTTCCTGTGCACCTGATTGGGCAAGGAAGGAGCAAGTCTGCACAGCTCATACCCATTACCGCTCTCCGTTTACGGGTTTGAGAAATACAGCCGCAAAGTCCTCGCTACTATGCCTTCTTTGAAGCGCCTTTAAATGTTAGTAGGGGTCGTGGACAAATTCACAGCCTGTGTTGGGGGAAAGCCGGAAAGGGAGAAGAAAAAAATTCAAAATGTTCTCCAAATGAGCAATGTATCTGGAGCTGGCGCTGGGATCCTTTGGATCCTCATCCCGTGGTCTGGTCTAGTGAATGGAGTGGTTAGATTGAGTTGGAAGACCTGAAATTCTAGTACTGATTCCCCCTGACATTTTTTATTCAACAAGTTTTCACTCACTGTCCACTCTACTCATTCCGTTTATTCCACTGGCTTTTCGCCAGCTGGAAGAGTTTTTAAGGTACCTGCAGACCTGGAGGTGTCTTGTTTTTCTCGCTATTGTTCGTTTTAAAAATCACTTACATCCTCTCCATTAGAAATTCCATGTAGTTAACGTCTGTCATGAAAACTAAGTTTTCATAACGGCGTTTGTCATGAAAACTAAGTTACTTTTTTTTTGAAACGATTAAATAGATGACCCCCCTAATGCCAACCTCAATGCTGAGGACGTTAGTCTCCCTTGCTAGAACTGCAGCAGGAGTCCGCCAGGTTGAGCCCAAGCGGGCACCAGGTTACAGTCCCTGAGGGACTGTAGCGCCTCCCTGGAGAAAACACGTCTACCTAAAGGGAAAGGGATTTTGGCACCAGAAGCTTGACCCTGCGGCACGTAAGGAGAGGAGAGATTCTGCGGACAGTCTGGTGGGGTCTGCCATTACGATTTAGCCAGTTTCCCACCGAAATTTTTAATAACCAAAAGGCTGTTGCCACTAAAATGTCCAAGACACTACACAGCTACTACTTTGGTACCCACCTAAGAACATTAGGGAAAAACGGTTAAGTGATCTTCCTCCTCTTTGCTACTGAATTTTGAGATACTTTGGACCTCAGATGAGCTCTGATGGTGCAGTGGTTAAGCGCTCTGTGTTGATCGAAAGGTTGGAGGTTTGAACCCACCAGCTACACTGCAGAGAAAAATCTGGCAGTCAGCTTCATAAAGATTTACAGTCTTGGAGACAAGAATTATCTTAGGTGAAGGGAAGGACAACACACAATACAGGGGAAGTCAGCACAACTGGACTAAACCAAAAGCTAAGAAATTTCCTGAATACAACCAACACTTCAAGGGACAGAGCAGCAGGGGCAGGGGTCTGAGGACCATGGTTTCAGGAAACATCTATGTCAATTGGCATAACAAAGTTTTTTAAGAAAATGTTCTGCATCCCACTTTGGTGAGTGGCGTCTGGGGTCTTAAAAGCTTGTGAGCAGCCATCTAAGATGCATCAATTGGTCCCAACCCACCTGGAGCAAAGAAGAATGAAGAACACCAAAGACATAAGGAAAATATTAGCCCAAGAGACAAAAGGGCCACATAAACCAGAGACTGCATCAGCCTGACACCGGAAGAACTAGATGGTGCCCAGCTACCACCAATGACTGCCCTGACAAGGAATACAACAGAGAGTCCCTGACGGAGCAGGAGAAAAGTGGGGTGCAGAACTCAAATTCTAGTAAAAAGACCAGACTTAATGGCTTGATTGAGACTGGAGGGAACCTGGAAGACATGGCCCCTGGACTCTCTGTTGGCCCAGAGCTGAAACAATTCCCGTGGGCCAACTCTTCAGACAAAGATTAGACTGGACTATTGGACATAAAGCGATACTCGTGAGGAGGGTGCTTCTTAGCTCAAGTAGATACATGAGACTAAATGGGCAGCTCCTGTCTGGAGGTGAGATGAGAAGGCAGAGAGGGTCAGGAGCTGGATGAGTGGACATTGGAAATCCGGGGTGCAAAGGAGGTGTGTGCTGTCACAGTATAGGGAGAACAACTAGGGTCAAATAGCAAGTATGTATAAATTTTTGTATGAGAAACTGACATGAATTGTAAACTCTCACTTAAAGCACAATTAAAAAAAAAAAAGAGTTACAGCCTTGGAAACTCTATGGAAAAGTTCTACTGTGTCCTATAGGGTCCTGTGAGTTGCAGTTGACTCAATCGGCAGTGGGTTTGGTTTGGTTTGGATTTTGGACCTCAGAGGCTTTAGTTCGTTTGTAGTGATACCCCATTGGCACCCAGTGATACCCAGAAAGTGGCAGCGCCCAGCAGTATCCCAGGAGAGAAATGAGTGCAAGAGAGGAAGAAAGATGTATCAGAAGTCAGCCAGAGTTTTCAGTGAGCTCACGTGAGAAATGTCCTAGGGATGCCCATAAATATCAAAAGGCAGGAATGAGAAAAGGCAATATTGTAGGTGGTTAGGTCTTATATAAGCCGGGGGGGGGGGGTGGGGATTGGCAAAAGACAAGAAAATCAAGGTCCTACTTATATAACCTTCACAAATATAAATCCCCCATTAAGTGCCAATAACTAAACCCTTACTCTCAGCTTATTCCATTTTTTTTTTACTACAGCCAGCATATGGTAATACTTCTGATTTTCTCCTAATTTACTACTATCAAGTGTTGACATTGCTTCAAGTATTCAAATTAGAGTTCTAATATTTACATTGGAATATAATAAGAATAAGAATATTCTATAGTCTACTATCTACTATGATCTTCTGGAGATAAAGACATCCAATATTTCAGGTGTTTACACACCTGCAACTTTTGTTCAAGGTCTAGGTCAAGTTTTCAAGTTTTTTCTAAAACACCTGCTTTTGATGCCCAGCATGTTATTGCCTGTTTTGCTATACTGGCATATTAAGCTCATAACTTCAGAAACCTCTAGATTTTATTCCTTATACTTACCACACTGAAATCATCATCTTACAAGTGCAGTTTATATTATTTTTCCCTAACTATTTCACACTTGGCCGCAATAGGATCATTTATTATTAGCCCACATACCCAGCTTCCTGGTACTAATACTCCTATAGGTATTTCACAGTGAGGAAGGATTTAGAAAATTTGCAAACCTGTAGATTACAATGTGCAGGTCATTCTTAAGAAAGTTCTGTGTTTCTAAACAATATCCCAATTCCAACCCTAGTCAACTTTAGAATTTGTGCTTTACCAATAAGAGGGACTTTATCTCACTACCTTTGTTACCCATCTGTAAGCCAGATCCCCATTCTTTAAGAAGAAATACACTCCCAATGTGCCAACGTGACTAAAGCTTTCTTAAAGTCTTTCATATAGATCATTGTTAAAGTTTTTTAAAGGGTGAAATATGTTATGATCACTTATTTTCCCTGTTTATGTAAAAATTTACTCCCTCAAAGAACTACCATAGTTTAGCCAGTAATTATTTTTCCTCAGAAAAATTATGTTATCTTTCTGTTACAAATTCTTTTCAGCTCACCACACATTTATATAGCAGCTATTATGTGCTGATGTAAGAATAAGGAGAAACATCATGAATAAGTCTCCATTCTCCAGAGAGTATAATGAATATCCAAATTCCACCCATAAGTGGCACAATTTTATCCTTTGTTTACTTCAAGCTCATGGGTGGATATCATCTATTAACCAGTAAATTTCTACAGTAAAATTAAGGAAAATCCAATTACTAGAAGTTGTCAACCAAAATCTCTTCCCCAGCCCCTCATTAACAAAAAAAAGAGTCAAATTAAGAAAATAAGTTTATAGTAATTTAATTTTTATAAAGAAACTTCAAGAAACATTTCCTCCTCTACAAAGGATGCCCAAGGTCTCCACCTTTTATGTTTAAATGGGTTTTTATATATAACGTGTTCTCATTATAAAATGAGAACTGGTGTTCATTAAGAATATCACTCAAAGATCTTCAGTGTTCAGTGAAAGGTTAAATTATGCTCAGTACATGCTACTTACTGAGGCAGAAAGAGGATACTAATACATTTTTTGAAATATTTCCAATTCTCAGCTGTTGAAAACCCTTCAGAGATTTCTCTAGGCACATTCTGAATATAGTACAAGTATGTTAGCAAAACATACAAGTCCCTTTATAATCTAACTCCAGCCTACCTCTCAAATTTCTTTTCCGGCTGCTCCCTTATTTGATACTTGAAATGTCTGCTCTATCAATATCAACTATCATGCTCTTTCAAGCCTCAATGCCTCTGGACGTGGTCCCTTTGCCTGTAAAAGCCTTCCGCTCCTTGTTCACCTGGAGGTCTTTCCTACCCATCCATCAAAACCCAATAGAAGCATTACTTTTTCTGTGACACCTCCTCTGATTGTATCCCCTTTCCCAACTTTAAGTATTTCTCTATGCTGCGTCTCTTCCACATACATAGTATTCTTACTACAGGTATCATATTGAAGACAGAACTTAGATGTTTCTCTGTCTCTCACACTAGTTTGGTTTGTTCTCTAAAAGCAAAGGCCATGTTTATTCATCTTGGCATCAGCATCACTTACTATAATTCCTGGCATAATCGAAGGCTTTCAATAAATGTATGTCTAATTGAGTTGAATGAGTAAAACAAAAAATGTAATTAAACACCATTCTAATAACATTCTAATATGTCGTTGTAAATTTGTTTTATCAATTAGTCTATATCACTGGTTCCCAGAGCTTTTTATATCATGGGCTGGTAAAATTTCCAAGGAAATTTTGGGAACTGACAAAATCTGATATATCAATTTTTTATTTTGCAAAGTAAAGGCATAAAAAACAAATAAATCTTTCATCTATTCTCCCCATTATTTCATAAAATAAGAATATTTTTAAAACCAAAAATTGGGTAGGTTATAACTTCAGAATGAAAGTTATTTGAATTGAGAAAATTTAATATTATGAAGAACTTGCACAGAATTCCAACCGAGTCTAGAACATGTCTAGAATACTCTGCATTTCCTATTCCTTGATTTGATGCTTCTTTTTATCTGTTTTAAAAGATGATTTAAAATTGAGACTATTCCTCAACTTTCTCCCCCTGTAATATCTATGGGCAACAAAAAACCATCTGACTTTTTGTTATTTTTTCTCTACCCATGAGCAAACTTTAAAGTGCCTCTCTTAGTTATCTAGTGCTGCTATAACAGAAATACTGTACATGGAGATGGCTTTAACAAAAACAAATTTATTTTGTCAGTTTAGGAGACAAGAAGCTCAAATTCAGAGCACCGGGTCTAGGGGAAGTCTTTCTCTCTCTGTCAACTCTGGAGGAAGATCCTTGGCTCTTCAGCTTATGCTTCCTGGTTTCTTGAAGATCTCCATGTATCTTGGCATCTATCTTACCCCATCTCTTCTTGCTAGCTTGCTTTTAATCTCTTTTATATCTCTAAAGAGATTGACTCAAAATACATTCTACACTAATCCTGTCTCATTAACATAACAAAGACAACCCACTCCCAAATGAGATTATAACCACAGGCATAGAGGTTAGGATTTACAACACATATTTTGGTGGGACACAGTTCAATCCATAATAGTGCCATTACTAATTATCCTGCTGACTTCCTGCCAGACTATGTAAAGAAAATCTTATTGTTTCAGGAGCCCTTGCAAAATGCCTCTTGAATTCCATTTTGCATCTACCACATCTTTTAGAGAACCCTCCGTTTCTTTTGGGAATTATACCACTTTTAAAAAGCACTGTTTATCCTTTAAAAATTCCCCATGGTTTGTCAATTAGCCAAAAAATTAAAATGTTAAGGACTCTTTTTTTTTTCCCATCCATATACCACACATATTTTCTAAGCTTCTAACACTTTGGGGTAAGTGCCTGATACCTATCAATGAATGTCATAGTGTCTATCCTGTGTCACAGAGTTATGATAATGATCATATGAACCATATTAAAGTACATGGAGAAATATTTGTGTTATATAAATTCAAAGCGCTTTTTTTCTAATAGTTCAAACCAATCAGATATAAATTCTTTATAATAGAATAGTTCATAATTGCTAAGCATTTTATAGTAGAAACCTGAATGCCATGGTAAAGATATGAAATACCACCTTCTTAATTGAGTCAAATACTTGATTTCTTGTTTTAAGGATACATGATTAATGTATATAAGATCATCTTCCTTTAATAAAATATTACATTTATTTTGTCTTACCACAATTTCTACACTTATTTTAGATCATTTAGAAGCCATTTCTATTATGTAGGATACTTTTATCAATAAGATCTTAACTTTGTCCAAATTATCATACTGTTGGTATATTAGTATTCTGCTATCTTTCATCAAGGGGCTTTCTTATAAAAATGTGAAAATGTGAAGTTAAAGAAGAAATAAATCAAGGGTTGGATATTGACTTTATAAGTGAATTATTTACATAGTGAGACTCCCTCAGGGAATGTTTAGAATATTATTCAAACTTAAATATTTCCATTCACAAATAGTTTTTCAGAAGTAAACAGCATTATATAAAAAAGACACTTCTATCTGGTATAGTTCTCTTTGTCTAATCTATCATTAGCTAAATCTTTGAATTCAGCAGCAAAATTCTTATACGGTGATTACTTTTCAGGTGAGGCTTTTAAATTAAATTATTTAAAGGAATAAACAGTTTGCTGGTTCCTGTTGTGATAGATAGCTAGTACTACGGTGAAATCACTTTGTTAAATATTTTGAAACCTTGTTAGATTTTAATGTGAATTTTAAAGTGTTGTTCTGGTAAGTATGAATTTGTAACTGGAAAAGAATATGGTCCCTTTAAAAGAAGACAGAAAACAGTTTTTAATCCAATCTTAGCTTATGAGTTGAAGGAAAGAAGGTGGAAAACGTAGGCATTTCATTTAAATGTATTGCTACCACCTACCAACTCATTACTTTGTTTTGGAAAGGAATTCATAAACTATCCAAAGAACTGGGAAGTCTTCTGGTAGGGGGTAGAGGGAGGAATAGTTACATGACAGTACCACTGGCAAAGGAATATACCGTATGACTGATGTGCTTTCAGGGGCTTCTGTCTGTTGATAGAAAAGTAGAAAAACAAAGGACAAAGGAAACTCTCTTTAATTAATCCTACCAAGTAAGCAAAATAAAAAGATCACTTGTTTCAGCAACAGAAGCAAACTGTTGACAATTGATAAAAGCCACCTGCAGGTGCTTTTGAAGACCAGCTGCCTCAGAGCCCAGAATGACCATTGTCTAACACAGGAGTTGGCAAATTTTTTCTACAAAGGGCCAGAGAGTAAATACTTTTGGCTTTGCCGGCCATATGGTCTCTGACACAATTACTCAACTCTGCCACTGTGGTGCAAACGCTGACACAGATAATACATAAATGAATGAGTGTGGCTATGCTCCAATAAAACTTTATTTGTGAACACTGAAATTGAATTTCATTTCATCTCCACATGTCAGAAAATATTCTTCTTTTGTTTTTTTTTTTAACCATTTAAAAATGTGAAAAGCCATCCTTAGCTTGCAGGGCATACAAAAATAAGTGGTGGGCCAGATTTGGCCCCGGGCCATATGTGTTGATCCCAGCCTAACAAAACTCTCATTCTTTTTTTTTTTTTCTGGTTGAGTACTCAGTATGTGTCAGGCCTATGCTAGGCCTGGGGACTACAATGGCTAGGAAGATAGACATGGTCCCTGTCTTCATGGAGCTTACTGTATTTTTTTGCATATAGCATGCCCCCGCAAATAATGTGCCCACACACATTATTAACGCGTAGCATAGCTCACGAAAATAGCAAGGGAGGATTGTACAGTTGACAAAAAATGATATAGCACACGTATTATTTGCATAAAAATACACTATATTATGATAATCACTCAAATACATAATTAGAAACTGATAAGTGTCTATGAAAGAAAAGTACAGGACACTGTATACTATAAGTTGTGATCTACACTAGGAGGTCAGGGAAGGTTTCCCTGAGGAAGTATTCTTCGACAAAGACTGAAAAATGAGTATGAAATAACGTGGAGAAGGAGGAGGAGGAAAATATTTCAGGCAGAAGACACAGCACGTGCAGCACTTTCCTGGACAATGCAGAGTGAAGGGGAGAGAGGCAAGCAGTAAATGGGAGAAACCAGTAAAGTCAAAAGAATTAAGGGCCCATTGTTTTTGTTAGCTGTTGTTGAGTCTCCCTGAATTGTGGCTACCCCATGCACAACCAAACAAAATGCTGTCTCGTCCTGAACCATTTCCATGATCAAATGCAGGTCAGATCACTGCGATCCATAGGGTTTCCACTGGCTAATTTTCAGAAGTAGATCACCAGGCCTTTCTTCCTAGTCCATCTTAGTCAGGAAGCACCACTGAAACATATTCAGCATCATAGCAACATACAATCCTCCACCAACAGACAGGTAGTAGCTGTGCGTGAAGTATATTGGCTGGGAATTAAACCTGGGCCTCCAGCATGGAAGGTGAGAATTCTACCAAGGAACCACCACTGCCCTAGTAGGGCCTACCCCACCTCCCATTGCCATGGAGTCAATTCCGACTCATAGCAACCCCTTGTGGCAAAGTAGAACTGCCCCATAGAGTTTCCAAGGCTATCATCTTTACAGAAGCAGACTGCCACATCTTTCTCCTGCAGAGTGGCTGGTGGGTTCAAACTGCTAATCTTTTAGTTAACGCCGAGAGCTTTAATCACTGCACCACCAGGGATCCTTACCTATTGTCATCTAGTCAATTCCGACTAATAGTGACCCTATAGGATAGGATAGAACTGCCACATAAGGTTACCAAGGTTATAATCTTTACAGAGGCAGACTACCACATCTTTCTCCTGAGGAATGGCTGGTGGGTTCCAACTGCCAAACTTTCAGTTAGCAGCCAAGTGTTTTAACTACTGTGCCACCAGGGCTCCTTCACTAACTACAATATAATACTATCCACCACCCATCTCTTAGTTTGCCATACTGTGGTGGCTTGCATGTCGCTACGATGCTGGAATCTATGCCCCTGGTATTTCAAATACCAGCAGGGTCACCTATGGTGGACAGGTTTCAGCAGAACTTCCAGACTAAGTCAGACTAGGAAGAAAGGCTTGGTGATCTACTTACAAAAATTATCTAATGAAAACCCTATGGATCACAACAGAATATTATCTGATACAGATACAGTGCAGAAAGATGAGCCCCCTGGGTAGGAAGGCAGTATACAATAGCTGCAAAAATGGACTCAAACATACCAATGATCATTAAGATGGTTCAAGACAGGGCAATGTTTCTTTCTGTTATGCATAAGGTTACCATGAGTCAGAGCCAAATGGAAGACTAATAACAACAACAACAACTATAGTATAGAGAATGGATTAGGGAGGTACAAGATCTGTGACCACAATAGTCAAAGGCCTCTAGACCCTAGATTCTAGGCCCTAAAGCCAAACACTACTATTTACCTATTCAGGTACTATTGTTAGTGCTTTACATATATACCCACTCCTCACTTATCAACATGGTTAGGTTCCAAACACCAGGTCGTTATGCAACAATTGGTGTTATGCAAAAATGGAGGATGACCACATCAGATCACAAAATAAAGGGTGACTACATCATTACACAACTGCCAAATTACATCATTACATAGCTGCCAAATTACATTATTACAGAACTTACAAACCACTGAGAATCATGGCCCAGCCAAGTTGACACATAACCTTAACCATCACAGCCAGCAGTACTCTCACCTCAAGCCTTGGCATTCACTGCTGCCAGACATACTTCGTTAATGCTCAAAGTAGTCAGACAGTAGATTTTTTACTATTGTCATAAATATGAAATGTCAGATAACAAGACAGTTGATAAGTGAGGAGTAGGTGTATTAACTCATTTAATTTTCATAACAACCCATAGGTAGTACTATTATCCCTCTTCACAGATGAGGAAACTTTACTACACACTGCCTCCCAATGTCTTCCTCAGTGCCACCCCAGTTGCCTCTGGTTTACAGAATATGGCAGGTAATGACAGATGAAAGCTAAGCAAGAGTGCAGAGGAAGGAGGGTGCAAAAAGAAATGAAGTAGGTGGGCTCTGTGGCACCATAGCCTTGGCCCAGCCCTTAGTCTCTTTTCTAAGAAATTATATTGTTTGTTGAGAGTAAGGCTCAAATTCAATGAGACAGCTGCCTAGGGTATCTGCGTAAGCCCTTGTGAGAGTACCCCATGCTACAACGATATAAAAAAAGTACTCATTGTTTATCTAAAGTTCAAATTTAACTGGGCATCCTGTACTTTATCTGGCAACCCTGCACTAAGGAAACAAATACACTGTCTCCCATAAAACCAAGCTGCCAGCTGGAGACACCTGGACCCTCAATATTTAGAAAATTGGCCTGAACACTTTATACAAGTCCAAAAACCTTCCCAGGGGAGGGGTGTGAGACGGAGGTTGTGTTTTCACCTTCGCCTCCAGACTCATACTTTCTTCCTGAGGACTCATTCCTGTGGCTGTTTCAATGTCTAGAAAAAAAAACAAGCAAACGTAGGAAATCGTTGTGAGTGTGGCAGACTTTACTGAAGAGCTGAGAGCCCCAGGAAGCTGTCACATCAGGCACAGCCTTGCAAACATCTCAAAGTATTTTTTATATACTCTCTTCTCTAGAGCACTGTCCTGCCACCTACCACCAAGGGTTTCTCATGGCCCTCTGCCGTGACTCCTAGGTCACTCTCACCCTCTCGACCTGCCCTTTCCCTTCCTGTGTTTTCTTCTCATCGTTCTTTCAGTAGCCAAGAATTTCTCTCCTCCTGCCTGTAGAGCAAATTCCCAAACTAAGCAGTTTTGATTCCCACTCTAAAGATTTGTCACCAGTTGAAATCTAAAACCTCACGATCCCAACACAATAAAATATTATTTAAACAAACAAACAAACAAACAAAACCTTCAGGGTGGCAATCACTTACTGAGGCATTTTTCCAATCAAAGGCAGTTTGAAATTCTCCCTAAGGAGAATTCTGACGCCAGCATTTAAGACACTCTTCATTTTTATTAATTTATTGCAAAGATATCTTTTTTTTGCCAGTAGGCAGGAAAAAGAAGGCTATCTCTTTTAGTTGAATCCAACAAGGTTTATTTTTACTAGTTACACCATCATTCTATTCAGGAAAAATCCTAACAGGCAGCATTTTGGATTTCATTATGGATTCCAGATAAGCCTTTTTTTCTACCATTAAATCTGACTCAATATCAAAACTGCTTACTTTTTTCAAGGTAAACAAAGCAGGTTTTGGTAAACATGCCATTATTTGTTATAGCTGGAGGCATTACCTGATTTTTTTTTTTAAAGAATGAAATGTACTATCAGGTGAACTCCTCAAGTGAGAATGAGGAGACATAAATTTTAAAAAAGTTGGGCCACAGCCTAGACTCAAACCCTAGTCCATTATCTTGTCCAAGGTCTATCTTCTAAACTGAGCTTTACTTGCCTGATATTTTCCAGGTAGTTCCTAGATACCACAAAAACCGCACAAAGATACACATATATAGTAACCTTCCTAGTCAACTGGAATAATACTATAAAGAAAATGAATAAATCATTCTGTGAAACAGAGAATTTGGGCAATCACATAAATACTCTTAAAAGAGCTTTGGGAGGAGTTCCGGCACAATGGCGCTCTAGACAGAAGCACCATGCCGTCCCTCCACAACAAAGATCCGAAAAACTAAGCCAAACAGAGAATACAACAATCCTGAAACCCTAAAACATCAAATGAAGAGATAAAGAACT
>NW_004444037.1:9337084-9353398 GCF_000243295.1 Trichechus manatus latirostris | reverse complement strand
TAACCAATGTCATAAAACAATATGTGTACTACTGTTTCATGAGAAACTATTTGTTCTGTAAGCCTTCACCTGAAGTACAATAAAAATAAACAAATTAATTAATTAATTAAAACAAGTGTCCTTTGCATTAGAGAACTTGTGACTGAACGACGTTCAGCTAAAGCAGTAAAATTGGTGGCAATGGCAAAGCCTTCCAAGGCAGTGCTAATGGGAGAGCAGGGCTCTTCCTTGCCAGCATAATGGAGGCAGCAGTCATTGTTGAGTGATTGCAAGGAAGAAAGCATCTGAGCTTCAAGTTAAACTCTCTCTTCTGTCATGGAGATTCTGTCAACCTCAGAGAATTTGGGCTTTATTTTTTTAATGATAATTTCATTACAAGTCCCACCCTATTTTCCCAGCACCATCTTGCACTATTCTCTGATTTTTGAATTTGGTCTATATGCTATCCACCACCCATCTGTCAATTTCTTGTACTATAGAGGCTTGCATGTTGCTGTGATGCTGGGGGCCAAACCATCACTATTTCAAATACCAGCAGAATCACTGATGGTGGAAAGGTTTCAGCAGAACTTCCAGACTTAGACAGACAAGGAAGAAATGCATGGTGATCTATTTCCAAAAATCAGCCAATGAAAACCCTATGGATCATAATGGAAGATTGTCTAATGTGTTTGCTCTGTGCAGGTCATTAGGAACAATTAATCACTAGAGAAGGGCATCATGATTAGTGAAGTAGAGGGCCATCGAGGATGTGGGAGACCCTTGGTGAGATGAATTGGCACAGTAGCTGTAACAATGCATTCAAAAATGCCAGCAATTGTGAGGATGATGCAGTACTGGGCAATGTTTTCTTCTGTAGTACATGGGGTCACCATAAGTCAGAGTCAACTTGGCAGTAGCTATCTATGTATCTATCTATCCATCTATCTATCTTTGGACATATTTTCAGGAGGGACCAGTCCCTGGAGAAGGACATCATGCTTGGTAAAGTAGTGGGTCAGGAAAAAAGAGATGACCCTCGATGAGATGGACTGACATAGTGGCTGCAACAATGGGCTCAAACATAACAGTGATTGTGAGGATGGTACAGGATTGGGCAGTGTTTTGTTCTGTTGTACACAGGGCCACTATGAGTTGGAACCACCTTGACTGCACCTAACAACATCTATCAATCTATCTATCTATTGATTATTCTCCAGATTCCCTCATTGCCCTCGCCTGCATCACAGAGAAGAGTCTCGGTAGAGTCCAAGCAGGTTAACAGAAAAATTAGGAGAGTAGTATTTAACCACGGTGACATTTAGAGCACCTGGAAGAGATAGAGAAACCTGGAACAGCTTCTATGAATTGTTCTAAGAAACCTATAGATAAATTTGAAGAGGGGGAGAAGGTAGACAACAAAGTTGTTAAGATCCCTTAGCTTATTCCATACCCACGAACAGGCAAGCCAGGTAAGGCATAAACTATTAATGTCAGTGTTTAGAGACTGCATTCAAGTATCCTTAAAGAATTTGGAAATGAGAAGGATCTACAAGTCATCTTGGAGTTCATTGCAAAATCAACACATAATGAATCAGAGAAAAGAAATCCAACAGCACCATAAAAAGACAAAACGCCTCCTAAACTGACAAGACTTGTCTAAAAAGAATAAAATGTGTCATCATATTTAAAAAGATAAGAAAATTCATCAGAATAGGGATAGTTAGCCATGCAGGCAGAGAAATAGGAGAGTCCCAGAAAGCAATTGCTGGCATCTCCACTTATGGAGGGGGGATGCCTTGAAACAAGGAGTCAATCTGTCTACCCCAGTGGCAGGAATGCCATCATTACATATGCTCTATGTGTGCTAACTCAATGATCTTTTGTGGCAAGTGGCAGAAACCAATCCTAAGTAGCTTAAGCAAGAAGGAGAGCTTCATGAGAGAACACAGGGATGTCTCAAGAAAGGGTAAAGCTGCTGAGCCTCTGAAGGACCTGCAACAGGGAGCTGGCAGGTGCTGCCTCCGATTCTCTCTCCGGGGACCATGATCCTACATCTCTGCTTCTCTGAGTGAGCCTGCTTCATTCCCCTCTCCCTGTCTCTGAGACTAGCATAGACTAGTTCTGGCAGCACATGGACAGGCATCCTTACTCTACAACGGCAGTCTTCGATCCCAACTGTACATCACTTCAAGCAAACAGACCACACTGAATAGAATCTCTTGGTCTAAACTGCAAATTCCTGGGAGAGAGAACCTGATTGGTCTTGCCTAAATAAGGGGTCCATTCCTCATCCATTTCCCTTTGGAAAGTGAGGCAAGGTCACAATATAAAAATAGAGACACTAGAGACCCACATTTATGGAAAGAGGGAGAGAGGGAGGGAGGGTGGTTATTTTTAAAGTAAGTGAAACAGTGTGGCCTGTGAAGACATTGCAAAAAGTATCTACTACAGGTAGGGACTGTTATTGTCTCCATTTTGCAGACAAGGAAAAATTAAGGCTTTTTCCTAAGTAACTTGCCCAAGGTCACAGAGCTGGTCAGTGGTAGGTAAACTCAGGATCTAAAGTCAAGTCTATCTGAGTCTTAACCACTAGGCTGTAATGTATCTTCAATCTCTACTCACCAAGCAACCTTCTTATTTTGAAATGGCTTCTTATGAAGCTCTACCTTCAGGTATGCACTGATTATACAGGCTTCATATATTCCAATTCCTGTGATGATTATAGTTCTCATGATAAAATAATAAATTGGCATTCTGGTTCATATGCCATTAAGTTTCAGTAACGTCCAGTCCTAAAAATGAATCTGTTCTTAATGTGTTGAAAAAATTGGGTTTCAAAACCTGTAAGGCTAAGGCTGAGACCTGTGATAATGGCATTGATGGTTGTAAATTCCATCATCCAGGTAAGGCACACTCCTATGAATCTTCTTAAGGGACAATTGCTGGTCTTACTGACATGACAATCCTCTGCTTATTGCATGAAACATTTTTATTTCTATGAAGATCAGATCATTTTCTCTATTAGGCCCTAACAAAGAAAGCTAGGTTTCTGTCTGCAAACTGAGAATTTCTATTTTCTATTTATCCATTCACTCCACAATTATTTTTTAGTGCCAGTAATGTGCTAAACATTGTGGATGCAGCTAACAATACAGGCATGGTCTCTGTCTTCAGATTGCTTATAATTTAGACTAGCTTAGAATTTGAGGCAAATAGAATTTCTCCTGATAGGTTTAGGGAGGAGAATAACAATGAAGATAAGAGATAAAAAAGAGAGACTTTTCCCACAGAAGAGATGAAGAAAGTGGGAGTACAGAAGAATAATCCTGGGTTTATGCATAAAGTAACCCAGACCTAGATTTCATAAGATTTTAGTACTTATTAATATATTAATTACAAGAGCAATGTCTTCCGTCTTACATTCCACTGGAAAAAAGAAGTACATCATGATATAAATGACCGAAATCAAGGCTGTTGTTGGTGTTGTTACCTGTTATTGAGTCGACTCTGACTCATGGCAATCTTACACACAACACAATCAATGCTGCCCGGTCCTTTGTCATCCTCACCATCTTCAACATGTTCAAGTCCACTACTGTGGCTATTGTGCCAGTCCATCTCTACTTCACCAAATGTGATGCCCTCTTTTAGTGATTGATCTCTCCTGATGACTTGTCTAAAGCAAGTGAGTTGGACAACGTTATGCTGTGATCCACAAGGTTTTCATTAGCTAATTTTCAGAAGTAGATTGCCAGGCCTCTATTCTAGTCTAAGTCTGGAAGCTCTGCTGAAACCTGTGCATCATGGGTGACCCTGATGGTATGTAAAATATTGGTGGCATAGCTTCTAGCATCATAGCAACACACAGCCCCCACAGTATGACAAATTGATTGACAGGTAGTGGAAAATCAAGGCAGTCTTAACTAAAGAGCAACTGATGTCAGTAACAAAAACCAAAGTACTGTACAATTGGATTCCATTTGTAATCTTATGTATATTTGTAGACTGATTATTAAGTTGACATATCCATGGAATTCATTCCCTAATCAACTTAATAAGCAATATACAAATGTACTTAAGATTACAAATGGAATCCAATTCAACAGAGGGCTCCATCTAAGTCCTAACATGCTTAACCAGAGTATTATTAAGTTTATTTGTAAACTAAATGCTAAGTTAGATTCTTTACAAGACATATTTTTCCCTTGTGACTGGAACAAATTTGGCATGTCCAACGAAGGGTGGGAAGTCCAAGTTGCTAAATCAGAGTGAAGGAGAGGCAGAATCATAGGATGAGGCCAGAGAGGGGGGCCAGGTCATTAGAGCCTTGCAAACATGGGTAAAGACTTTGGATTTGTATTCTAAATGCAGTGGGAAACCATTGTAGGCCTTTACTCTGATGAATGACATGATGTGATTTACCAGTTATAAAAAAATCAATCTGGATTCTATGTGAATGAATTGTATGAGGGCAAGAGTAGAACCAGAGAGATCTGTTAGAAGAATACTGCAAAAGAGTGAAGCAGAGATGGTATTAGCCTGGACTTGAGTGGTAACAATGGAGGCAGTGAGAGTTCACTGAATTCTGGTATATTATTATGTTAGAGCCAAAAGGACCTGCTGACGGACTGAATATGAGTGCGAGAGAGAAGTCCAGAATGGCTCTCAGGTCAGTGGGGTGAAAAGTGAGGGCCAATTACTGAAAATGGGAACACTAAGGAAAGAGAGGAGCCCTGCTGGCCCAGTGGTTAATAGCTATGACTGCTAACCAAAAAGGTCAGCAGTTCATATCCAGCAGCTGTTTCTTGGAAACCCTATGGGAAGTTCTACTCTGTCCTATTGGGTTGCTATGAGTCAGAATTGACTCAACGGCAATTTTTTTTTTTTTTTTTTTTTAAGAAAGGAGAAGATTTACAAAAGAATATCAAGATTCAAAGTTGGTGATTTCAAATAGACGTCCAAGGGGAGTTATCAAGAAGGAGCCTGGATATAAGTCTGGAGTTCAGAGGCATCCTTAGGACCAGAGAGATAAATTGGGGAGGCTTCAGTGTGTAGATGGTATTTAAAGCCTTGGTGAGAGCACCAAGGAAATGAGAATAAATGAGTATAGACAAAGAAAAGGCCAAGGACTGAGCCTTAAGGCACTCCAACATTTAACAGTCTTGGAAGGAGTAGCCAGTGAAGTAGGAAAACCAAGAAAGAGTGGTGATTTGGAAGCTAAGTGAAAAAAAAAGTTTCAAGGAGAGAATGACAGTCTGTGTCAAATACTGTTAAGAGGCTGTTTTAGTTACCTAGTGCTGCTGTCACATAAATACGACAAAGCAAGTGGCTTTAAATAACAGAAATTTATTGTCTCAAGTTTTGGAGGCTAGAAGTCCAAATCAAGGCATTGGCTCTGTCTTAGTTATCTAGTGCTGCTATAACATAAATATCACAAGTTGATGGTTTTAATGAGCAGAAATTTATTTTCTCACAGTTTAGGAGGCTAGAAGTCTGAATTCAGGGTGCTGGCTCTAGGGAAAGTCTTTCTCCTTGTGTCGGCTCTGGAGGAAGGTTCTTGTCTCTTTTGAGCTTCTGCTCCTGGGCAATCTTCCCGTGGCTTGGCATCTTTCTTCCTCCTACCTCTTCTTGCTAGCTTCCTTGTTTCATCTCTTTTATCTCTCAAAAGAGATTGACTCAAGACATACCCTACACTAATGCTGTCCATTAACATAACAAAGACAACGCATTCCCAAATAGGATTATAACCACAGGCATAAAGGCTAGGATTTACAACACATATTTTTGGGGAACACAATTCAATTCATAACAGACTGTAAGGGAGGGTCCCTCCTTGTCCATAGCCTCTGGCGTTCCTTGGTGTTCCTTGGCTTGTAGACAGTTCCTCATGTGGTCTCTCCCCGTTTGTCTCCACTCAGAAGGGATCAGGTTTAGAATTTACCCTACTCTGTTAGGTATGACCTCATTAACATAAGAAAGCCCCCATTTCCAAACAGGGTCATATTCACAGGTACAGGCGTTAGGACTTCAACATAACTTTTCAGGCGACACAATTCAATCCATCAGAGGCCAAGCAAGATGAAAACTGAAATGTGACCATTGGATTTGGCAAGATAGAAGTTATTGCTTGATCTAGACAAGAGTGTTCTTGGAGGCATTGTCATTGTAAATGCAGGAAATCAGTGAGTTGAGTTGAAAATCTGAGGAAACAAAATGATAAAGTAATAACAGATAGTTATTAATGGGCTATTGCCAGAAAAAAAGCATAAGAAAATGTGACATTAGGTGAAGGTGAACAAGGACATTAAAACCAAACCAAACACATTGCTGTACAGTCAATTCTGATTCATAGCAACCCTACAGGACAGAGTAGAACTGCCCCATAGTGTTTCCAAGGATTCAAACTGTTGACCTCTTTGGTTTGCAGCTGTAGCTCGCCATAGCTCATAACCACTGCACCACCAGATTTCACAAGGACATTAGAGAGGGTTTTATATCTTGTTTGTATGGTGATGGGAATGATAAAGAAGAGAAAGAAACATTGTAGATGAAGGAGAGAGGGTATATTGCTTGACTGAAATCATCGATGGGGCCAGAAGGACAGGAGCCAATGCACATGTGGAAATGTTCGCCTCAAGTGTCAGCACTAATTTTTATGCAAGGTAATAGAAGGGAAGGCAAAGCACATAGACACAGGTGCTGGTAGACTGATAGATTTAGTGAAGAAAAATGAAGTGATTCTCCCCCCATTATTTCTACTTTCTCAGTCAAATTAGAAAGGTTATCGTTACCCAAAAGTGAAAAATGAGGCAGGAATTTCTGAGGTTTGAAGAAAGAGGAGAATCTGTGGAACAATTATGTAGGAGAGTGGGAAAGACCAGGAAAATGTAGCGGAATTGCTGAAAGGGTAAAAGCTGACTTGAAATTTGTGGTTAAAAAATAAGTAAGATTAGTCAATGTGGTTACATATTGTTCTCCAGCCATGTTCAACTGTTCAGTACTGATGTGAAATAGATGGAGAATTATGTTTAAGACTGGGTTGGGATTTTCCTAGCGATTAATATAAAAAGTGAGGCGGGAAAAGGAATTGAGGGTATATGCAATGGAGTGACCGTAGTAAGTCACATAAGGAGAAAAGACAGTACAAGAAATGGAAGGATGAACAGCGAAGAAGCGATAAATCACTAGATTAGCTACCCCAAAGGGGCTGCCTGGGGGGTGAGGGGGCAGTGCTAGATCTAGGAAGATGAGAAGATGGTCAGAGAGTATGCAATTCTGAAAATCAGGATTTTTGGAGGTGATATAGTTAAGTGGTAATAGTAAGATCTCTAAGGCATATGATAGTGTTTTGCTGAAATGGAGTAGAGGAAAATAATATTGGAAATTAGAAGATAACTGATAGTCTAGGGTGTTTACATGGATAATTTATTTGGATGCTGAAGTCACCAAGCATAACAGTATGGAGTAGTAGAGAAAAGCAAAGTAGAATATTCATTCATCGAATAAGAAAAAATTAGCAAGACGCTAGTAGATAACTCAGTAGGGAAGGGTAATTGTATAACGTGCTGTAAAGAAGCTAGATTTTTATTAATTGATTGATTTTAGGAAGAAATAAAGATAAAATATCAAAAGTTAGCAACAAGAAAAAAATGGATTCCACCACCAGGTCCTGTTTAAGCGGGATGTAGGGGAAAACACAGCTATCACTTGAGAGAACTGAGAAGGATGTCTTGTCTTCAAAGGCTAGCCAAGCTTCAGTTAAAGAAAGAGGAACCATAAATTCTGAAGGGCATGGTGAAAGGGGTTTGGGAGGTTGGGGAACAATGAGAGATTAACTCTATTAGTGGATGTACTAAATCCTATGAGTGATAATGAATTACTCATGGGGTTGGACATTCATTTGTAATGAAGTGTATAAATCAGTAGGTATGATGGAACTAGTTCTGATAGCCACTTAAGGAAAGATGGGTATCAGCCTTCATTACAACCTGTTTTGGGCCTGATTTCATAGCACTTTGTAGTAGGGGTCACCTTGAGTAGGAACTGACTCAACAGCAACTAGTTCCTGGTTTGCGGTAGGCAGGTGGTGTCATGGTCACTGGGGAGCCTTACTATTTGACTCTTCCTTCCTTCAATCCTGCTGCAGGTGGTATGACAGTAGGGGGAGGACTGATTTTACCAAGGCTGGTGAAGCTCTCAGGACCTTGGTCTAACTCTTCTAAGTCTTTCTACAGATAATTCCAACTAGCCATCAAGAACACACTCCCTTGCAAAATTCCTTCCATCATTGCTGGAAGTCATGTGCTGTGGCTCCAGGGCACATCAGCCAACAGTTTAATCAGTTCTACAGCAGCCCACTTAATCTAGGCAGCTTCCAGTGCTGAGATGAAAAAGTGTCAACCTAGCAATGGTATTGGCCTTTACTAGATTACATCAATGAAACTGATGTAATCTAACGACTCTGTTCCTAAGGACTTTTCACATTTTTATGCAAATAATGTGTGCATTACACATTTTTTGCCAACTGCACACCCCCTACCCCTTGCTATTTTCATAAGTGACCTATCCCGTGCCTTATATGCGTGTGCACATTATTTATATGGGTGCATTATTTGTGAAAAATGCAGTAAATCAAGTTATTGAGGGAAAAAAGACTCAAAACTGATGTTTATTGAACTCCTGAAAGTCCATGACAAAAAAAAAAACAGCATATATGTGGTATATTATTTTCTTTTTGACAGTTGTGATCTTAATTGCCAGCATTACTGCCAAACACATATTAACCTTCACCATCAATGTGGATATAATTTAAAAATACAAAGCAGCTCCGTGGAAAAGAAATTAGTAACAGTTTTGGGAAGGAAAAAAAAAAAAAAAACCACAAGAGAAAACTTACTGGTGGTAGGTTTATCTAACAGTGATGAACCATGCTGGATAAATAGGAGGAGAACTACATTCAAAGAATTGAAACTCATGTCCCAACAAGCTAAAAGCTATTAAAGGGACTGAGTAACAGCTTTTATTCCCTACCCCAATACTTTTAACAGAAATTCACAACATAGAATGATGTTTGAAACAATGAGGGTTTTGTTTTAAAATTTCAAGTCCAAGGTGTTAATGCTTATTATTGGAGACTGGAATACACCAAAAACTGACTAAACATGTCTAAGTCTTGTTGGGGTGCAAAATAAAGTTAATGCAGGTGGTCAAATTAGACAATTTTAGAATACACTGTTATAATGATGTTGAGTCCATCTTAATGAAAGCTAAACTCAAAAACACAGTGGAGAGACAGATGAAAAGTAAGATTTGATTAACAGAACCTGAACTAGAAAGATTCCATGTAAGTTTAAAATAGATGACTCCTGTATGCTAAGTCTTTTGAATTTTTACAACTCCACTTATGTATAATGTATAGTCATTACTCTCCTTGAGAAAAGACTCTTCTCCAGATTTTTTTCCTCCTCCAGTCCCTTCCCAAAGCTGCTGCCAAAATCAACTTCCTCTCTTGCCACTCTGACAATGTCACTCCCTTCCTAAAATTTCCTTTAATGGCCTTTGCTGGACTTCATATGGGAGGCAGAATTCTTGCCCTGCCTTTAGGACAAACACACTATTCCTGCCCAGATTTATTTAAGGATCTTGCCTATTTTTACAAATCCACATGTCATTTTCCTCTGTATGTAGACTGATCACCTTTCAGTTTCTTGACTTCTTTATACTCACTAATGTTTAGATTGTAAACCCTTTATTCAGGGCTGATCTATAAGAGTTCTCATTTTACCTCTATCTTCCCCTCCTTACCCCTATACCAACAAAAATACATACACACTAAAAGCTCTCTGGTGTTGTCTTACTAAAATTTCTCTGGAAAGCTGATTGTTCTTGTAAGAAACACACAAGTAATTACCTACACCAAATTTTTTTTCCAATTAAAAGCAAACAACAGTGATGGAAAAATCACATTGATTAAGGGTAGGATTGCAGAGACAATTATGCTGTCAATAAATTGTATACTGTAAAAAGTTGAATTGGAAAAAGTTGTGTGATAGATATATTTACAAAAGCTAAAAAAAAAAAAAAAAAAAAAGAGTAGCTGCTGAGGCTGCTTACGTACAACCAAATACCTCATGGGATTTGGTTTCTGGTTTGGAGGTTTAGGGTCACGGGACATACCAGTTATTGCCCTAATAACTTGTGTAGTGCTTCTGTTCTACTTCCTAGTTCATTGCATAGTGCCTGTGGTCTTAAAAGCTTGCAAGCAGCCACCCAACGCGTGACAGTTTGTCTCTGTTCACCTGGAGCAACAGAGAAAGAAGGAATGTCAGGAATAGGAGGTGGATATGGAATGTGTGGAAACCCTGGTGGCGTAGTGGGTAAGAGCTATGGCTGCTAACCAAAGGGTCAGCAGTTAGCATCCACCAGGTGCTCCTCGGAAACCCTATGGGACAGTTCTACTCTGTCCTACAGGGTGGCTATGAGTCAGAATCAACTCGATGGCAATGAGTTTTTTTTTTTTTTTTAATGGAATGTGTGGCTGATTGTCTCCATGAACAACTGCCTACTTGGCCATGAGACCAGAAGAACTGGATGGTGCCTGGCTACCAATACTGAACGTTTTGATCAAGGATTGCATAGAAGAATCCTGATCAAAAAGGGAAAAATGCAGAACATAATTTCAAATTCTCAAGGACTCAAGACTTTCTGGAGCCATGGAGGGTAGCTGAACCCCTGAAACTACTGCCCTGAGATAATCTTTAAACTTTAAACCAAAAATATCCCCTGAAGTCATCTTAAAACCTAACAACAGTTTAACTAGTAAAAAAGGTCTGCCTTGAGCATTATCCTCTTTTAAGAACAATCTATATGGGATCAAAAATACAACAGTAACTTGAAAGATTAGATAGGAAACTTGGCAGAAGTGAGATTGTGTTAATGAGGGAGGAATAACTCAAAGAAAGAGGGTGAGAATGGTTGCACAACTCAAAGAATGTAATCATTGTCACTAAATTGTACATGCAGAAACTGTTGAATCGGTGTATGTGTTGCTGTGTATATTCTCAACAACACAGTCAATAAAATTTAGAAAAAAAGAAAACTTAAATATTCTTAAAAGATGAAAATAATATTGTGGAATATCCTTAAGGAGTGAAACAATTTTGAATCAGAGGAAAAAATATCTAATACTATTATCATGGGCAACTTCTAGGAAAAGTTTCTCCAAATTCTGAAAGTGCCAATGTTATGCTGTTTTTTCCTCTTCATCTTCCACCACAACCCCTTCTTCCTGTTTTTTAAACCTAGAAGACCTGAATTCAAGTCCCAGCTTTCTTATTTGCTAATTCTATGGTTTTGTCATTTAATCTCCTTGAGTACCTGTTCCTTGTTTGTAAAACAGAAATAACAATATCTAAATGACTTTTATAATGATTCAATAGCATTTGTAAAAATGCTTTGTAAAGTAAAAAGTAGTACAAAAAATACAGGATATTATTATTACTTTCAATATTCCATTTTGAGTGAGAATTTTCCCAGGATTTTCCATTTCCCATGCACTTTTATCTGCAAGCAAATCTGGTCATACTCACAGACCTACCTAATTGGCAAACTCTTTGTACTAAATCTTTCAGAGATATTGAATATTGTTGATAATTTGAAGGTAGATCTCGGTTTATAACTCTTCTATCCTTATTGTAAGGCATTCGATTGTGTGGATCATAGCAAATTATGGATAACATTACGAAGAATGGGAATTCCAGAACACTTAATTGTGCTCATGCGGAACCTGTACATAGATCAAGAGGCAGTCATTCGAACAGAACAAAGGGATACTGCGTGGTTTAAAGTCAAGAAAGGTATGCGTCAGGGTTGTAAGCTTTCACCATACTTATTCAATCTGTATGCTGAGCAAATAATCCAAGAAGCTGGACTATTATGAAAAAGAATGTCGCATCAGGATTGGAGGAAGACTCATTAACAACCTGCGATATGCAGATGACACAACCTTGCTTGCTGAAAAGTGAAGAGGACTTAAAGAACTTACTGATGAAGATAAAGACCACACAGCCTTCAATATGCATTACACCTCAACATAGAGAAAACAAAAATTCTCACAACTGGTCCAATAAGTAACATCATGATAAACAGTGAAAGTACTGAAGTTGTCAAGATTTCCTTTTACTTGGATCCACAATCAATATTCATGGAAGCAGCAGTCAAGAAATCAAACAACACATTGCACTGGGCAAATCTGCTGTAAAACACCTATGTGTTAAAAAAACAAAGATGTCACTTTGAGGACTGAAGTGCACCTGACCCAAGCCATGGTGTTTTCAGTCACCTCATACGCATGTGAAAGCTGGACAAGGAATAAGGAAGACCGAAGAAGATTTGACACCTTTGAATTATGGTGCTGGCAAAGAATATTGAATATACTACGGACTGCCAGAAGAATGAACAAATCTGTCTTGTAAGTACAGCCAGAAGGCTCATTAGAAACAAGGATGGTGAAACTTCATCTCACACACTTTGGGCATGTAATCAGGAAGGACCAGTCCCTGGAGAAGGACATCATGTTTGGTAAAGGGGCTGTAAAAAAGAGGAAGACCTTCAGTAAGATGGACTGACACAGTGGCTGCAACAATGGGCTCAAGCATAACAAGGATTTTGAGGATGGCACCAGAACGGGCAGTGTTTTGTTTTGTTGTACATGAGGTCGCTAAGAGTCAGAAATGACTCGATGGTACCTAACAACAACAACAAAAATGGCCTTATAGTATTTCATAGAACACAAGATCCATTACTTTTTTTTTCTGATTATAATTTTGAAAATGTGAAAAGTATAAAGAAGAAAATTAAAATTTTTAAATTAAATTTTGAATTGTGTTCCTCCAAAAAATATGTTTTGAACTTCTGGCCCTTGTAACTGTGGATGTGATCCTGTTTGGAAATAGGGTTTTTCTTTTGTTATGTGAATAAGGTCATACCAGTGTAGGGTGGATCCTAAACCTAATCACTTCTGAGTTATAAAAAGACCAGAATAGACTAGAAACACTAGCACACACAAACATGGGAAAGGTGGGGAGTAGAGGAGAGACAGAGGCATGTGAGGATCATCTATAAAGCAAGGAACACCAAGGAGCCAAGGAATGCCCAGGGCTGTGGAAAAAAGAAGGAATCGACAAGGTCAAGACCTTGATTTAGACTTTTAGCAGCCAGAACTGTGAGAAAATATCTGTTCTTTAAAGCCACCCACTGTGGTATTTGTGTTACAACAGCACTAGGTAACTAAGACATCTCAACTATTAAATTTTTGGTGTATTTTCTTTGTATCTTTTTCAATGCATAGGTATAGTTCTTATGGAGTGCTTGCTTTTTGCCAAGCACTTTACATGAATTATCTAATTTATTCATCACAACAACTCTGTAAGTCAGATGCTATTATCATTTTTGACTTTTCATGGAGGAGAAAATAAACTCAGAGAGATTAATTTGCTGAAGGTCTCATCCCTGCTAAGTGACCAAGTTAGGAGTTGGGTCCTGGCCACCTGACGCTGGAGTCTCTACTGCTTAACACTCCCTTAATTTTCTACAATTCTCTGATAATACTGTCATCCTACCATGCCCCTTGAAGTCCCTAGGTGGTACAAAGGGTTAAGCGCTAGGCTGCTAACTGAGAAGTTTGTCAGTTTGAGTGCACTCAAGGCATCCTGGAAGAACAGCCTGATGATCTGTTGTTGTTAGATGCCCTCAAGTCAGTTCTGACTCATAGCGACCCTCTGTACAACAGAACGAAACACTGCCGGGTCCTCTGCTATCCTCACAATCATTGCTATGTTTGAGCCCATTATTGCAGCTACTATGTCAATACATCTCATTGAGGGTCTTCCTCTTTTTCGCTGACCTTCTACTTTACCAAGCATGATGACCTTCTCCAGGGGCTGGTCCCTCTTGATAACATGTCCAAGTATATGAGACAAAGTCTCGCCATCCTCACTTCTAAGGAGCATTCTGTCTGTACTTCTTCCAAGACAGATTTGTTCATTCTTCTGGCAGTCCATGGTATATTGAATTTTCTTCACCAACACTGTAATTCGAAGGAAAAAATTATTCTTTGACCTTCCTTATTCATTGTCCAGCTTTCACATGCATATGAGGTGATTGAAAATACCATGGCTTGGGTCAGGTGCACCTTAGTCCTCAAAGTCACATCTTTGCTTTTTAACACTTTAAGGAGGTCTTTTGGAGCAGATTTGCCCAATGCACTACGTCGTTCGATTTCTTGACTGCTGCTTCCGTGAGCATGGATTGTGGATTCAAGTAAAATGAAATCCTTGACAACTTCAATATTTTCACTATCATGATGTTGCATATTGGTCCGGTTGTGAGAATTTTTGTTTTCTTTATGTTGAGGTATAATCCATACTGAAGGCTGCAGTTTTTGATCTTCATCAGTAAGTGCTTTAAGTCTTCTTCACTTTCAGCCACCAAGGTTGTGTCATCTGCATATTTCAGGTTGTTAATGGGTACTTCCTCCAATCCTTATGCCATGTTCTTCTTCTTGTAGTCTAGCTTCTCAGATTATTTACTCAGCATATAGATTGAATAAGTATGGTGAAAGGATACAATCCTGATGCACACCTTTCTTGATTTCAAACCACTCAGTATCCCCATGTTCTGTTCAAACGACTGCCTCTTGGTCTATGTACAGGTTCCTATTCTTCAAAATGTTATCCATATTTTGTTATGATCCACACAGTTGAATGCCTTTGCATAGTTGATAAAACACAGGTAAGTATCTTTCTGGTATTCTCTGCTTTGAGCCAAGATCCATCTGACATTAGCAATGATATTCCTCATTCCATGTCCTCTTCTGAATCTGGCTTGAGTTTCTGGCAGTTCCCTGTTGATGTACTGCCACACCATTTTTGAATTATCCTTAGCAAAATCTTACTTGTATGTGATATTAATGATCTACTTCCAAAAAATTAGCCATTGAAAACCCTATGGAGCACAGTTCTACTCTGACACATGAGGTCACCATGAGTCAGGGTCAACTCGACAGCAGCTAACAACACTGTGCCCTGTGTGTCACCTTTTTCACTTACCATAAGACAATGATCTTTTACTATTTTATTATTCTTTTAAACTATGATTTTTAAACAGGTTTTGTTGTATGGATGAGTCATCATTTAATCAGTTCCTTGTGGGATATTTGTTTTTCAAATATTTTACTATTACATTCACCTTTTTTTTGAAGCTACAATTAATATATATACCTAACAATATTTCTTAAAATAAATAAAAAGTAAAATAATAAAAAGACCCACCCTAATATTTTTAAGAGAAAAAAAGGAAATTCCCCACCCTAATCTTTAGAGAACTACTCCTAACAGTTTAGGATTGTTTTTTTCTTTTTTTTCCTAAAAAATGGGATCATCCTATATATGATTTTTTTCTTTTTGCAAAATTCTGTGGGCATCTTTCCATGTCAGTCCTTGTGTTAAATCAAGACTCTTTCTATGGCAAAGATGAGACACCCATTTCAAAACAGCTTAAACAAAGAAAGGGAATTTTTTGGTTCATGTAACTGCAAAGTCCAGAGTTAGCACTATACCTCATGTGCAGCGGGATCCAAGTACTCTAAAGACAGCATCAAGAAACCGTCTTTCTCTCTTCAACTATGGTCTCTGCTTTCCTCTGGAATGGCTTTCTTCCCAGGCAGGCACCAGCAGCTTAGCAACCCCAGTGGAGTATGCCTCTTTCTCAATACTTACTGTCAAAATCTCGGAGTGGACAATCATCAGCCCAACTTGAATCACGACCCATAGGTAGGACTCAGTCTCACCACACTAAATGAAACTGACAGTTGATTTTGTAAAGGAAAATCATTGTTACCAAAAGAAGAGAGAAAGAAAGCTGGACAGGCACATCAATAAATTACCACTATGCCACATATAGATCTATCTCATGATGTGTGATAGTTATTTTTTAACTTGGTGACTGGATCATAATCTATTTAATTTCCTACTGGTTAGCAGTTTAAAGCCACCAGCTGCTCATTGGAAACGCTATGGGGCAGTTCCACTCTGTCCTATAGGGTCGCTCTGAGTCGGAATCGCCTTGACGGCAACAGGTTTGGTGTTTCAGTTTGGTTACTGATGAGCAGTTCAGCTGTTCCCAACAAACAGTCTAAACTAGTATATTCTATACTTATACTTACATTTTCTGATTTTTTTAAATTTTTTTTTTTTAATATTTTATTGTACTTCAGGTGAAGGCTTACAGAACAGATAGTTTCTCATGTAACAGTAACACACATGCTGTTTTATG
>NW_004444037.1:9279388-9320698 GCF_000243295.1 Trichechus manatus latirostris | reverse complement strand
ATAAAACAGCATGTGTGTTACTGTTACATGAGAAACTATCTGTTCTGTAAGCCTTCACCTGAAGTACAATAAAGTATTAAAAAAAAAAAAAAAATTGAAATCAGTGCGTATGGGGATAAGGCAGTGGTAAATTCCATACGTTATAAGTTTAAAAATATTTCTTCCCTGGTATGCATTTCCTTGGGTACAAAAAGGAAAAGGACGTGATTGAAGGCTTTCTCACAATGTTTATAGCCACGGGGACTCTCCAGTGTGTGAAGTCTCACAGGCTTCCTAAAGGAGGAGGGACACTGAAGGCTTCGAACATCTTTTACATTTATAAGATCTACAGTGTAATGTATCTCATGCAGTCTAAGAATGGAAAAAGTTGTGTAGATGTTCCCAGGTACATCTACTTGATGTCTCTCCAATGAGATTTCTCACAAGTTCAGCAGGGTTAATTAGGGAAGGTTTTTCCATATGCATAAATTCAAATGTCTTTGGAAGTATGGGGAGAAAAACACAAAGTTTCCCACATTCCTTATACTTACATGGTTTCTCTGTCATGTATCTTCTTTCAGGTTTGTAAAAAGATAAGGGATGAAACCTATCCAACATCACTCACATGTATATTGTTTCTCTCCAATATACCTACTCACATGTGTTCTCTAGGATGAGGGAAATCTGAAAACTTTCCCATATTCCTTGTTTACAGAGGAAGGAAGAATAAAGACTTTTCCACATTCCTTACATTCATAAGCCCTCTCTCCACTGTGCATTCTTATACATGTAGCGAGGGATGAAGAATGACTAGTCACACAATCCTTACATTCATAAGGTATCTCTGCATTGTCAGTCCTGTGTGTTTACTGAGCTTTGAAGACTAACTAAAGGATTTACCACATTACTTACACTCATAAGGTCTCTCTCCACTGTGAGTTGTTAAATGGTTAATGACTACATGCTTCCCCATATTCCTGACATTCATAAGGCTTCTCTCCACTGTAAGTTCCTATATAGCTAGTGAGGTTTGAGGACTAACTAAAGGCTTTCTCACATTGCTTACATTCATTTCTGTCCACTGTGTGTTCTTATATGTGTAGTGAGGGAGAAGGAATAATGAAAGACTTTCCCACGTTCTTTACATTCATAAGGCTTCTCTCCAGTGTGAATTCTTAAATGTTTGGTGAGGGATGTCAAACAAGTAAAGGTTTTCCCACATTCCTTATATTCATAAGGCTCATCTCCAGTGAGAGTTCTTATATGTTTGGTGAGATTTGAGGAGCGACTAAGGCTTTTCCACATTCCTTACATTCATAAGGCCTCTCTCCACTGTTGAGTTCTTATATATAAAGTGAGGGATGCAGAACGATTAAAGACTTTCCCACATTCCGTACATTAAAATGGCATCTCTCCCTTTGAATTCTTATATGTTTAGTAAGGGATGAGGACTGACTGAAGGATTTCCTACATTTCTTACATTCATAAGGCTTCTCTCCAATGTGAACTCTTATGAGTCCTGAGGTGTGAGAATTGACTAAAGACTTTCCCACACTGCTTACATTCATATGGCCTCTCTCCACTGTGAGTTCTTATTTGATTGGTGAGTTTTGGGGACTGACTAAAAGATTTTGCAAATTCTGTACATTCAAAAGGTTTCTCTTCAGTGTGATTTCTTATGTGCTCAGTGAGGGATGTGGCACAACTAAAGGCTTTCAAACATTCTTTACATTCATAAGACTGCTCTCCACTATGAAATTTTTTATGTAAAGCGATGGTTGAAGGATGTGTATAGGTTTTCCAACATTCTTTATATTTACGTTTATGGCCTCTCACACATGTCCTAAAGGATGAGAAACTACAGAAATCTTCCCCACATTCATTACATTCATTCATAGGGTTTCTCTTCAGTGAGTGTTGTTACATGATTCTTAAGAGTTGAGATACAAATGAAGCCTCTGCCACATTCCTTATGTTTATAGTGCTTGCTTCCAGTTAGCGTTCTCACAGGAGTGCTTAGGTAGGAGGGACAACTGCAGGCTTCTCCACATTTCTTACACTGATAGGCACTACATCCAGTCCGAGATCTGACATGATGCTTAAGTGATGAATGATTCATGAAGGCTTTTCCATATTCACAGCATTCAAAAGGATTTAATTCAGGAGTAGTTGTTTTGAGTACAGTAAGAGCTGAAATCTGGCTGAAAGTTTTTTCACACTGATTACCTTTGTTATGTTTACAAAGGTTCTCTACTGCATGCCTTCTGCTAAAAAAAGGGCAACATGCCGTTGGGAATAAATTTGCTGTCATTTCATCACTACAAACACAGTGAACATATATTTTTTTGCTCTGAGTTGTCTCATGCTTCATAGGTTAAATTATCCACTAGAGATGCTACCATTACTGACACAGTGTTTCTAAAATATAAGGCTTTCTGATAATTGTGTACAAGTGAAACGTTTCAAGTAGTCAGTATCTGACTCACATTTATAAAAATATTACTTTGTAAAAATTCTCTGAACAATTTTAGAGCTAGTTATATCTGTCTATCTATCTAGATATATCAATATATCTATATCTATCTATCTATGTGTCTATATATATAAGGTCACTATGGGTTGGAATCGACTCAGTGGCAATGGGTTTGGGTTTTTTTTAGTTATTATCTGTATAAATGTATCAATATATCGATCTCTCTCTATATATATATGTATACACAGTGAAACCTATGAGAGCCAGAACTTGGGAGGACTGCCTTGTTTTTCCGGGTGTCAGCAAGTTTTTTGCCTTTGACAGGGTGCAGAATTACATTCATACGACTACTTTCCACTCATTTTAGTGGATATTTGAGTTTTCCTTCTCTGACAGTTTTCCACCTTACACAGGTTCCGGCTTTCACAGGTTTTATTGCATATATATATATATATATATATTTTTTTTTTTTTTTTTCTTAATATCATGATACCTTAAGACTGTCTCCTGCTCTCTCTTGTGTGAATGACACTCACCTCATATGTCTCCCTTGGTTTTTATGTTGATCTTCAATGTCATGCAATTTGCAGATTTCTCCTAACATGGAGAAACAGGTGCTTTTCTTCATGATTTCCACTGTAATATGTTCACTAATTTTTCTCCATCATTCAGGTTTTGAGAAACTGATGCAATGATTGAAATTGAGGTTCACAAGACGGGAAAAAAAAAACTATTAGTAGAACAAAGACAGCTGTGAGCAAAGAAGGACTCTGAGGCACTGGGATGTCTGACAATGGTCAAAAAGTAATTTACTAGGAAATATATCCATGATGTATGTAACATGAAAACACACAATGTACAATGTAAGAGGAAAAGGGGAAGGTCTTTCTCCATGAACATAGGTGTGAGAAGATTGAGGAAAAGTCAGAAAAGTAAGCTCAGGTATCTGTGAAGTTCACTCTCCTCAACCCAAAAGAGACCTTTTCTAACTGATTTATTCAAATCTAATTCCTTCCATACAGGGCTGGTCCTTCAACAGATTTTTAACTTCCTGCTGCTCCCCAACACAGTGGCCCTGAAGGAGTCCTATCTTTACTCTCCTCAGATCTTTCTCTTGCTTATCTGGGACAACAAATATGTGTAGCTGACATGGTGCTCATGGAGAAAGACATATCATGGGAAAAGACAGTGAAGAGCAATGAACATTTCATTTACACTGAGCCAATATTTTGGTCTTCAGAGTCTCCTGAGCTGAGAGGTATGAGTTTAATCTGCAGCAAAATAATCATGTCAAACTTGTAATAAACACAGTGAAACAATTTACAAGGTCCCACACCACAAATCTTCTCTTTGTGCCCAAGTGTCCCATGGAGCCAATTCTCACACTTGCAACACTTAAAAGTGCCTCAGGCCTTTAACTATGAGAGAAATAAAAAGTCATTTTAATACATATAGTTTTATGTTTATAGGGAAGCCAGAATATGTAAGCTTCATAGAGCAAATGACCATGTCTGTATTATTTATCTACGTATTTCCATTCCTCAGCCCAAACGCTGGTGCAGGGTCGATAAGTACAATGTATTTGTCCTCTAAAGGAGTAAAAAAAGAAAAAAAAAAAAGATGTCATCCTTACCTACTGAGGCCAGGTTTCTGAAGGTTTCCATCATCATATCTCTGTAAAGTTTCTTCTGAGTAAGATCCAGCAAAGCCCACTCTTCCTGGGTAAAGTCCACAGCCACATTCTCAGTGACAACTGAGTCCTAAAACTTCCCACATATTCTGGATCAACAAGGTACCATGTACTCCAATGTATGCAAAAGGTAGGGTAAGGCTGAAACTCCTGGGAAACTGAGAATTCATAGGGATTTGACACAAGGTCCTATGTTCTACCAAGGTCTACTCTAGGGATTAGCTACTGGCCTCTTCCCTTCACTGTCTACATTCACTTCCTCACTGATTGCATCCTGTCTCATAGACTTAACAATATTCCCAACACACTAAGCTTATCTCTCCACAATTTGATTGTGACCAATTCCAGTGTTGTTCCACTTTATCTTTATGTACTGGAACAGTCATAGCACATAGCAATAATTAGAGAAAGGCTGTACAAATGAAAATATTATTTCTACATTTAGATCATCACTTCCTGGTGAAAAAACAATTTCACCTCTTTGAAAAAGACCGACTAGACCACTTAACAAAACATGAAGCACAGGGTGAAAGCAGGATGAGACAGTCACAACTAGGAAACACTGAAGGACTGGCAGTTTTTCCTTTTGCCCCTGACCATAGGAAGCCCAGGGGTCCACACAAACAAACTGGCAACTCAAGGCCCTGACCTGATTGTATTTTCTTGAAAAACCCCAGATGATCAGGAGGTAACAGGATCACCTGCAGAAAAGAAAATATTCTTTTCAAGAATTATGGATCTTTATATGTTTGTCACCTATTTTTCAATAACCAAGCAATAGTGCTATCATGTTCTCTGTCCCTTACATGGAAACAGGCAAGATAATGAAAAGTTAAACAAGGCTCCATTGAGAGAACAGGAAACACGAGAATTCAGAGTTCTCTACAACTATCAAACGTTCCATATCCAATGGTACTGCACATCAATTATCAGCGAGTGCTCCATTCAAAAAACATACATCCAGACACCCACAAAAACACACTCTTAATGTTATCAGGAAACACCCTACCTCTGCAAGAACCATAATAGCATGTCCTTGTGTTTGCTGACTGAGAAGAAGAAGTTAAGACTCCCATTTTGTAAGTAAGTTAATTAATTTTGTAAGTAAGTTAATTGAAGTACAGAGGGTTTAGCTGTTAAAATGCTGGTGATTCCTAGGAAACAGAGACTTACACATTAGCTCTCTAGAGGCCCCACTTGAAAATTTTCTCACATTTGCAGCCTCTGGAATGCACGTAAGCATGACTACCTGAACCCTGACCAGTCGAATCCTCTGGGCTGTAGGAGTGGTCTCTGTGAAATATCCTCAACCCAGTGGCTTCCCTACATAGTAAGGAGAGAAAAGGTTGCTACACTGCACTAATAATGCTAAAATTGAGCTCAACAGCAAAGCAGCTGTAGAACAGGAAGGCTTCTCTCATCAGGGCAAGGGGTGAAGTGAGCTGCCTAGGTCATCTCTAATCATTCCTGGTATGATGTTGTCAAAAAAAAGTCCATCCAGAGCCAGCATTCAAAAGTCTCTTCCACTGTAGTGGGCCTGACTGCATATTTTAAAGCCATGAAAAAATTTATTCTGCAACTACAATATGTGAAAGGTATTGCAAACAGCTTCACATACCACCTCATTTATATCTCATAATGACTCTCCTAAGCAGATATTATTTCAATAGCTGAGGAAAGTTAGAGATAATTAATTAATTACATGCTCAATGTTGCCCAGTTAGAATGTTGCTTTTTTTTTTTTTTTTGTCTTTGAGGCCTAAATTTCTGACAACTATGTTTCTGTTCATATACATACAGTTTTGTTGTTATTCTAGTTGTTATTCTCCTATAACACCATGGATGATCTAGAGCCCTGCTGGGTACTAGGGAGAGGAGACAAATAAAACGTCCTATTCAATTCAGACAACCCGGAGGTCCTCCTCCTGGGAAAGCCTTGTGTCTCAGGCAAGACGGCTTCTGTTCAGGTCCTTACCTCTGGTTTCTACATTTATTAAAATTCATTTAGGTAATATTGATGCAGAGCCTACTTCATGCCGGCAAAGCACATAGTGAATAAAACAGAAATATCCAGATGCACATGGATCATAAATTCTTTGGGTGTGGAAAGTAAATAAACAACAAAATACAATCTCAAGTGGCAATAAATTCTATGGAAAATGCAGCACAGTAAGGGGATAATCAGCAAGTAGCACAAGCATATTTCTCTTTATTGAGTTATTGCAAGGACAAGCAAAAGCAGCATTTCAGAATCCACTAGCTAGTGAAATCTGGCTTGGTAAAAACAAACAAACAAAAAACCCACACTTTCAATTCTAAAAACTTGGAAGCAGACTGTGATAATTTTGCAAATACTCATATAGATTTCACATGTTCATCAACTTCAACATGTCCCAATGTAGAGGCACAAGAGTCAAAGGGCTCTACTGACCTTCATTCCCAAGAAAGAAAATATACATTGTTTATTCTCTGAGAGGAAAACGTCATTAGCAATAGGCTAAATATATAAATTTGGGACACTGGAAAAATAAAAGCAGCATAAATGAACAATATAAAGAAAGTAATATGAAAATAAAGACAATCGTAATGATACAAAACACAAAGTCTTCCAGTTTCTGGTCTGATACATGAGGAATTTGGAAGTCTTCGCTCCTTCACAACAACAACAAAAAGCTGACCAAACTGAACTTAGAGAATTGAAGTCACAGGGCAAATTGCTGCCTCCAAAACTGGAGGGACACATGGGCAGATACAGAGAATCACACTAGAGCAGAAGCCCAGAAGCAGAAACCACAGCTAGGGTGAGTATACGAGTAGAAAAACTTAAAAACAGTAACTGACCAATTGCTGAAGGCTGTGTGGACAAGCTTGAGGGTTGCAAATGTCAGGGGAACCTGATCTTAGAGAGAGCCACAGTTTTTTGAGTTTTCCCTCTAGGAACCCTAGAAGGTCCTCGTGTGAAAATCAGAGAAAAATCACATCGTGCTTACAGTAGGGAGAAGAGGAAATGTAGCCTTTTGAAACTCACCCAGGGCATTCTGCTCTAAACAAGGGCTGCCATTAAGGGAAACTATTTTACTAGAGTCCAACTGACTGCAAAAGTGAAAATACCCAACTCCAGATCCATCTGAGCTTCCTATGTCACCAAAGTAGGGGAGGAAATAGAGGGAGAAGAACATGTGAATTCATTGCCCAGGAACACAGGCTCACTGAGAGACTGACACCTCATCATTAGGCTTTAGGATGCTTCCCCTCCCCTCACACCTTACCACCACGTCAGTAGAGCTACTATTTAATAACAGGGGATTACAACTGAAAGAATTCCCAGTCCCACATCTTGTTTAAAAAATCCTAAAAAACCCAAATACAAAAAGGAAGACAAAAAATATCAGAGAACATTTTGGTCTCTGACACCTATAGCAAACAGTAAACACAACCTAACTTCTAGCCAGACAGAGATAAAATGCCATACTAAAGGCCTGTTCACCTCAGTTCTTTTTACTTAGCACATAATCTGTGGCTTTCAAAAAAAAAAAAAAACTACAAGGAATACTAAAAGCAAAAAACACAGCTTGAAAAGGCAGAGCAAGCATTGGAACCAGTCTAAGATATGGCAGAGATGTTGGAAATATCAGACTCGAAATTCAAAACGATTATGATTAACATGTCGTTGTTACTGTTATTAGGTGCTATCGAGTTGGTTCTGACTCATACCAATCCTGTGTACAACAGAATGAAACACTGCCTGGTCCTGCATCATTCTCACAATCATTGCTATGTTTGAGCCCACTGTTGCAGCCACTGTGTCAGTCCATCTCATTGAGGGTCTTCCTCTTTTTTGCTTATCCTCTACTTTACCAAGCATGATGTCCTTTTCCAGGGAATGGTCCCTCCTGATAACATGTCCAAAGTATGTGAGATGAAGTCCCATCATCCTCGCTTTTAAGGAGCATTCTGTCTGTATTTCTTCCAAGATAGATTTGTTTATTCTTCTGGCAGTCCAAGGTATATTCAATATTCTTTGCCAACACCATAATTCAAAGACACCCAATTCTTCTTTGGTCTTCCTTATTCATTCTCCAGCTTTCACATGCATATGAGGCAACTGAAAATACCATGGCTTGGGTCAGGTGTCCCTTAGTCCTCAAAGCAACATCTCTGCTTTTCAACACTTTAAAGAGCCCTTTTGCAGCAGATTTGCCCAATGCAATGTGTCCTTTGATTTCTTGACTGCTGTTCCATTGGCACTGATTGTGGATCCAAGTAAAATGAAATCCTTGACAACTTCAATATTGTCTCCGTTTATCATGATGTTGCTTATTGGTCCAGTTGTGAGAATTTTTGTTTTCTTTATCTTGAGGTGTAATCTATACTGAAGGCTATAGTCTTTGATCTTCATCAGTAAGGGCTTCAGGTCGTCTTCATTTTCAGCAAGCAAGGTTGTGTCATCTGCATATTGCAGGTTGTTAATGAGTCTTCCTCCGTATAGTCCAGTTTCTCAGATTATTTACTCAGCATACAGACTGAATAAGTATGGTGAAAGGATACAACACTGACACACACCTTTCCTATTTTAAACCATACAGTGCCCCCTTGTTCTGTTCAAACAACTGCTTCTTATTCTATGTACAGGTTTTGCAAGACCACAATTTAGCATTCTGGAATTCTCATTCTTCACAATGTTATCCATAATTTGTTATGATTCACACAGGTGAATGCCTTTGCATAGTCAGTAAAACACAGGTAAACATCTTTCTGGTATTCTCTGCTCTCAGTCAAGATCTATCTGACATCAGCAATGACATCCGTCGTTCCATGTCTTCTTCTGAATCTGGATTGAATTTCTGGCAGTTCCCTGTTGATGTACTGCTGCAACTGCTTTTGAATTATCTTTAGCAAAATTTTACTTGCATATGATATTAATGATATTGTTCGACAATTTCCATATTCTCTTGGATCACCTTTCTTTGGAATGGTCACAAATATGGATCTCCTCCAGTTGGTTGGCCAGGTAGCTGCCTTCCAAATTTCTTGGCATAGATGAGTGAGCACCTCCAGTGCTGCACCCATTTGTTGAAACATCTTAATTGGTATTCCATCAATTCCTGGAGCCTTCTTCTTCATCAATGCCTTCAGTGTTGTTTGGACTTCTTCTTTCAATACCATTGGCTCTTGATTTTGGTATAGTTTAACTCTGTACATTCCTTCCATCTTCTTTTGTTGCTTCCTGTGTAGTTCAATATTTTGCCTATAGAATTCTTCAGTATTGCAACACGAGGTTTGAATTTTTTCTTCAGTTCTTTCAGCTTGAGAAATGCCAAGCAACTTCTTCCCTTTTGCTTTCCAACTCTAGATCTCTGCATATTTCATTATAACACTTCACTCGGTCTTCTTGGGCCACCCTTTGAAATCTTCTGTTCAGCTCTTTTACTTCATTTCTTTCTTTCACTTTAGCTGTTCTATGTTCAAGACCAAGTTCAGTCTCTTCTGACATCCACTTTGGTCTTTTCTTTCTTTTTAATGACCCTTTGCTTTTTTCTTATGTTAGAAAAGAAGATCTAATATCAATAATCGAAGCTTCCATCATAGGAACTTGAAAAACCAGAGCAATTTAAATTCCAAGTAAGCAGAAGAAAAGAAATTAAGAAAAATTAGAGAACAAATCAATGAAAATGAAAACAGGAAATCAACAAATTCAACAAAACCAAAAGGTGGTCCTTTGAAAAGATCAATCAAATCAACAAACCTCTAGCCAGGGTAACTAAGAAAAAAAGACAGAAGACACAAATGACTAATATCCAGAAATGAAAGAGGAACCATTACCACTGCTCCCATATACATTAAAAGAACAAAGGATGATTATGGACAACTCTATGCCCATAAACTTGATAACCTAATGAAATGGACCAATTACTTGTAAGTCACAATCTACCTAAGCATGCACAAGGAGATATAATCTGAAAAGGCCTATATGTGTTAAGGAATTAAATCAATAAGTAAAAATCTTCCAAAACAGAAAGCACTGGGCTCACATGGGTTAAATGATAAGTTCTACCAAATACGTAATGAACAAAGTACACCCACTCCTCATTTTTCAACTGTTTTGTTACCCAACATTTTGCATTTACGACAATAAGGAAAAAATCTGAATATTTTGTGTGTTTACGTAAGTCTGGCAGTAACAAATTCCGAGGCGCAAGACAAGAGTAATGCTGGCTGTGATGGTTAAGGCCAGGTTATGCCCTAAGCAGAACTGAGGGGGTTGAAGGGAAAGAAAGAAAGAGACTGCTCACAAGGAACCCCTAGAGTCTGGGCTTCCTGCCACGGGATCCATGGGGCACTAAGAGTGCCACTTCCGGCTACAGCTTGGCACTGATCGCTCTGCTACGACACGACGTGCGCGGAGGCCGAGAGCCAAGCGTGGCTGGACTGCTCCGCACAAACGGGCTGGGGCGCCTGGGCCTGACGGGTTAGGCCTGCCTAGACCAGGTGGAGCGGGGCCTAGCAGTAGCCCCCAAAGCCCTCACCATGTCCCTCCCACAGAGGACAGATGCATCCTGGTACCAGGATCCGTGGGTTGGCCGATCATCAGATACCAAAGCTGTATGGTCGAGACCTCTAGAGACTAGGGGACTACCCTGTGAGAGGGCGGGCCGGCGTTCAAGAATTCCACCCCTAGCCCTTCCCATCCCCATCTTGTGGATTAGGCCTGTGCCCACTACAGCCGCCCTGCCGCCAGACAAAGGCAGTAAAGGCACAGTCTGTCATGCCCTGCTCGGCTGGGTCTAGAGGGTCTGGAGGGTGCATGGGGGCATGCTCCCCTTCCTCCTGTACCTGTGGTTAGGGGCCTAGCATGCTTCTCCGAGGAGGGCCTGGGTCTACATGCATCCTTGCCTGCACATCCATAAACTTGCGGCTCCCAACCTGCCTGCCTCGCTGGGCCGCAGCCCCTTGCTGGACCCCTGCACTCAAACGCAGGCCCCCAGGTCAGGAGGACTGGTTGCAGGAAAACCTGGAGAAGTTTTAGAAGCACTTGAAGCCACGCATGATCTGTCCAGGTGGAACCTTCCCCTGTGCTGGAGAGGGCGGCCCACTGGATAGTTTGTGCAGGGGTGTAGACGCACACAACAGGGAGTCCCAACGGCCCTGGGTTGAGCTGGTGGATCCCCAGAGTTAAGCACTCACGTCCTGTGAGTATCAACATGCAAAATAAAAGGAATCTAGATACAGACACCTTTCACAAACATTAACTCAAAATGGATCAAAAAACTAATAGTCAATGCGAAACTATAAAACTCTGAGAGATGGCATAGGAGAAAATCTAGGTGACTTTGCATTTAACAATGACTTTTTAGATACAGGAGCCCTGGTGGCACAGTGGTTAAGAGTTACGGCTGCTAACCAAAAGGTCAGCAGTTTGAATCCACCAGCCACTCCTTGGAAACCCTATGGGGCAGTTCTACTCTGTCCTATAGGGTCGCTATGAGTCGGAATCGACTTGACGGCAATGGGTTTGGTTTGGTTTTTTGGTTTTTACACAGAATACTGAAAGTATGATCCGTGACAGAAAAAAATTGATAAATTGGACTTCATTAAAATTAAAAACTTCTGTTCTGCAAAAAATACCATTAAGAGAATAAAAAGACAAGCCACAGAGTGGGACAAAGTTTTTGCAAAACTGTAACAGATGGCATAGAAGAAAATCTAGGTGACCTTGCATTTAACAATGACTTTTTAGATACAGGAGCTTTACGAGATATTACATTATCTAATGAAGCACTGGTATTCAAAATGTACAAATAACTTTTTCTTAAAACTCAAAAATAAGAAAAAAAAATTACAAAACGGGAAAATCAGACATCTCACTACAGAAGATATACAGATGACAAGCATATGAAAAGATGCTCAACATCATGCATCGTTGTTAGGTGCCATAGAGTTGGTTCCGACTCATAGTGACCCTACATAGTGACCCTACATACACAGAACAAAACACTGCCTGGTCCCGTACCATCCTCAGAATCATCGTTATGCTTGAGCCCATTGTTGCAGCCACTATGTCAATCCATCTTGTTGAGGGTCTTCCTCTTTTTTGCTGGCCCTCTACTTTACCAAGCATAATGTCCTTCTCTGGGGACGGACTCCTCCTGATAACACGTCCAAAGTATGTGAGATGTAGTCTCGCCATCCTTGCTTCTAAGGAGCATTCTGGTTGTGCTTCTTCCAAGACAGATTTGTTCGTTCTTTTGGCAGTCCACAGTATGTTCAATATTCTTTGCCAATACCACAATTCAAAGGTGTCAATTCTTCTTCAGTCTTCCTTATTCATCGCCCGGCTTTTGTATGCATATGAGGTGACTAAAAACACCCTGGCTTGGGTCAGTTGCACCTTAGTCTTCAAGGTGAAATCTTTGCTTTTCAACACTTTAAAGAGGTCTTCTGCAGCACATTTGCCCAATGCAATGTGTCGTTTGATTTCTTGACTGCTGCTTCCATGGGCATTGATTGTGGATCCAAGTAAAATGCAATCCTTGACAACTTCAGTCTTTTCTCCGTTTATCATGATGTTGCTTATTGGTCCAGTTGTGAGGATTTTCGTTTTATGTTGAGGTGTAATCTGTACTGAAGGCTGTGATCTTTGATCTTCATCAGTAAGTATTTCAAGTCCCCTTCACTTTCAGCAAGCAAGGTTGTGTCATCTGCATATTGCAAGTTGTTAAGGAGTCTTCCTCCAATCCTGATGCCGTTTTTTTTCATATAGTCTAGCTTCTCAGATTATTTGTTCAGCATACAGACTGAATAAGTATGGTGAAAGGATACAACACTGACACACACCTTTCCTGACTTTAAACCACATAGTATCCCCTTTTTTGCTGAAGATCATTAAAAGGCAGCTGCAGTAGTATATTGACAGGGAACTGCTAGAAATTCAAGCCGGATTCAGAAGAGGATGTGGAACCAGGGATGTCACTGCTGATGTCAGATGTTTCATGGCTGAAAGCAGAGAATACCAGAAGGATGTTTACCTGTATTTTATTGACTATGCAAAGGCATTCGACTGTGTGGATCGTAACAAATTATGGATAATGTGTCACGAGGGAACTGCAAATTAAAACACCAATAAGATACCACTACCTATGTATTAGAATGGCTGAAATCTAAACCACTGACAACACCAAATGCTATTGAGGATGTGGAACAACAGTAATTCTCAGTTACTGTAGTGGGAATACTGACAGTTTGGAAAACAGTCTGGCAGTGCTTACAAAACTGAACAATCTCTTATCATATGATCCAGCAATTGCGTCCCTGGTATTTACCCAAATGAGTTGAAAGTGTACTTCCACCAAAAACCTAGAGCTTTTTTCATAATTGCCAGAAATTGGAGGCAAACAAGATGCCCTTCAATACGTATGAATGGATAAGCAAACTGGGGTGCATCAATGTTGTTCTTGCTGTTAGTTGTTGTCATGCACAGGAACAGACTCTTGTGATTCATAGGGTTTCTACTGTATGAGTTTTCAGAAGTAGATCACCATCCCTTTCTTCCTATCCTGTCTTAATGTGGAAGCTCTGCTGAAACCTGTTCAAAATCTTAGGAATACACAAGCCTCCAATGGTGGCTGCACTTGAGGTGCATTAACCGGCATCAAATCTGTCTCCTGCATGGAAGGTAAGAATTCTACCACTGAATGAGGGTGCATCCACACAGTGGAATATTATTGACCAATAAGAAGAAAGGAGCTATCAAGTCACAAAAAGACATGGTGGAACCTTAAATGAATACTGCTAAGTGAAAGAAAACAATCTGAAAAGGCTACACACTGTTATTATTCAAACTATATAACACTCTGGGAAAGGCAAAAGTAGGGAGAGAGTAAAAAGGTTGCAAGGTTGCAAGGTTTCAGGGAAGGGGGTAAGGGATGAATAGGTGGAGCATTAGGGATTTTTAGGGCAGTGAAATTACACGCATACCTCTGAGATATTGTGGGTTTGCATCCAGACTACCACAATAAAGAGAATATTGCAATAAAGCAAGTCATATGAATTTTTTGGTTTCCCAATGCATATGAGTTATGTTTATACTATACTGAATGTGAAATAGCATATGTGTAAAAAAACAATGTACATACCTTAATTAAAAAATGCCTTGTTGAAAAAACGGTAACCATCATCTGAGCCTTCAGCAAGTCGTAATCTCTTTGCTGGTGGAGGCTTTTGCCTCCTGACCTATCAGACTGGTGGTTGCTGAGGGCTGGAGTAGCTGTGGTAATTTCAAAAAATAAGACAGCAATGAGGTTTGCCTTACCAATTGACTCTTCCTTTCACAAAAGATTTCTCTGCAGCATGCGATGCTGTTTAATAGCATTTTACCTTCTTTCAAAATGGGAGTCAATCCTCTCAAACCCTGCCACTGCTCTATCAATTAAGTTTATATAATATTCTAAATCATTTGTCGTCATTTCAACAACATTCACAGCATCTTCACCAGGAGTAGATTCTATCTCAAGAAACCACTTTCTTTGCTCATCCATAAGAAGCAACTCCTCATCCGTTAAAGTTTTATCACGAGATTGCAGCAATTCAGTCACATCTTCAGGCTCCACTTCTAATTCTAGTTCTCTTGCTATTTCCACCACATCTACAGTTGCTTCCTTTACTGAAGTCTTGAACCCCTCCAAGTCATCCATGATGGTTGGAATCAACTTCTCCCAGACTCCTGTCAATGTTGCTATTTTGACCTCCTCCCATGAATCATGAATGTTCTCAATGGCATCTAGAATGGTGAATCCTTTCTAGAAGGTTTTCAGTTTACTTTGCCCAGTGCCATCAGAACAATCACTATCTATGGCAGCTGTAGCCTTACGAAATGTATGTTAAACGATACTTGAAAGTCAAAATTATTCCTTGATCCATAGGCTGCAGAATGGATGTTGTGTTAGCAGGTATCAAAACAACATTCATCTCCTTGTTACATCTCCATCAGAGCTCCTGGGTGACCAGGTGCATTGTCAATGAGCAGTAATATTTTAAAAGGAATCTTTTTTCTGAGCAGTAGGTCTCAACAGTGGGCTTAAAATATTCAGTAAACCATGTTGTATACAGATGTGCTGTCATCCAGGCTTTGTTGTTCCATTTACAGAGCACAGGCAGAGTAGATTTAGCATAATTCTTAAGGGCCCCAGAATTTTCGGAATGGTAAATGAGCAGTGGCTTCAACTTAAAGTCACCAGTTGCGTTAGCTCCTAACAAGAGAGTCAGCCTGTACCTTGAAACTTCGAAGCCAGGCATTGAATTCTCCTCTCTAGCCATGAAAGATCTAGATGGCAACTTCTTCCAATATCAGGTTGTTTCATCTACATCAAAAATCTGTTGTTTAGTGTAGCTACCTTCATCAATTATCTTAGCTAGATCTTCTGGATAACTTGCTGCAGCTTCTACGTCAGCACTATTCCTATGAACTCCCTGGGCGGTACAAATGGTTTGCACTCAACTACTAACTTATAGATTTGTGATTCAAACCCATCCATTGACACCACAGAAGAAAGGTGTGGCAATCTGCTTTACTAGGATTACAGCCAAGAAAAGCCTATGGAACAGTTTTATTCTGTAACACATGGGGTCACCATGAGTTGGAATTGCCTTGACGGCAATGGGTTTAGTGTTTTTTTTAATATATTCGATATGCAAAAATCAGTTTCAGGCAGATTAGTTTTAAATATAAAAATGTAAAATTGTAATACTTTCAGAAGTTATAAGCAAATGATCTTATGACACCAGAATTATTGTTGTTTTTAGTTACTGTCAAGGAATAGAGAGAAAAAATTCTTAAGAGTAAGACATAAAGGAAGAAATTGGCAAATTCAAATATTATACTAAAATTCAAAACTATTCATTAAAAGGCAGGAAAAATGAGTGAAAAGATAAGTTACAAACTAGGAGAAAATTTTCCATATTTTATAAAAAAGCAGTAAAAAGTCATAGGAATATACATTAACATGGGAAAATATGCACAGCCTTTTCAGTAATGAAGTTACTGTTAGGTGTCATCGAGTCGGTTCCAACTCATAGCAACCCTATGTACAACAGAAAAAAACACTGCTGGGTCCTGACCCATCCACACAATTGCTGCTAAGCTTGAGCTCATCGTTGTAGTCACTTGCCAATATCTCATCGAGGGTATTCCTCTCTTTTGCTGACCCTCTAGTTTACCAAGCATGATGTCCTTCTCCAGGGACTGGTCCCTCCTATAACATGTCCAAAGTATGTGGAATGAAGTCTTGCCATCCTCACTTCTAAGGAGCGTTCTGGCTGTACTTCTACTAATGAAGCAGTGTAAGGTAATTTGAGAATAGATTCAAAGTAAATCAGATGTGAAAGCAAAAGCTCCAGAAGCAAAAGACAAAATAGATGGAACCTCATAAAAACTAAATACTTTTGTACATCAAAGAACTTTATCAACAAAGTGAAAAGACAACCTACAGTTTGCGAGAAAATTTTCAGGAACTACATACTGATAAGGGCCTAATATCCTATATACATATACACATAAAACTCCTACAACTTAACAACAAAAACAAATAACCTAATCAAACAACGGGCAAAAAACATCAAAGAGGATATTCAAATGGCCAACAAGCACATAAAAAGATATTCAACATTAGTCATTAAAATAAAACTAAACCCGTTGCCGTCCAGTTGATTCAGACTCATAGCAACCTTACAGGACAGAGCAGAACTGCCCCACTGGGTTTCCAAGAAGCAGGTGGTGGATTCAAACTGCCAACTTTTTGGTTAGCAGCCTGAGCTCTTAATCCCTGCACCACCAGGGCTCCATTAGGAAGATGCAAATCAAAACCACAATGAGATATAACCTTACCTCCATTAGAATGGTAATAACTTTAAAAAAGTGTTGGCAAGGTTGTGGAGAAACTGGAACTTTCATCCATTGCTGGTAGGAATGTAAAATGGTGCAGCCACTGTGGAAAAGTCTGGCGCCTCCTCAAAAACCTGAACATAGAACTACTACCATATGATCCAGCAATCCTAATCCTAGATATATAGCCAGAAGTGGAGGCAGGAAAGCTAACAGAAACCTGCTGTTCACTGCAACACTTTTCAGAACAGCAAAAAGGGGCAAACAACTGAACTGTTCATCAACAGATGAACGGATTAAAAAAAAAAGTGGTATATACATACAATAGGATACTACATAGCTATAAAGAGAAATGAAGTCCTGATGCATGCCACAGCATGGATGATCCTTGCAAACGTTATGCTGAGCAAAATAAGTCAGTTGCAAAAGGACAAATACTGTATGATATCATTTATATGAAATAAGCAAACATACAGAAACTAAAGATTATTAAGGTTTACCGGGGAGGGAGGGAGAAGGAAAGGGAAAGTTTATCTTTGAGTCATTGAGTTTACGTTAATGGTGGTGGAAAATTTTGGGAAAAGATAGCAATAATGGTGGCACAACATGAAAAAATGTAATCACTGTTAATGAACTGTAAATGTGGAATTGTTAGGTTGGCAAATGTTTTGGTGTGTATATTTTTACAAAAAAAAAAATCAAAGTAAGATACCATTTCATTCTCTTCACTTGAGCAAAAATTAATTAATTACATAATCTCTGTAGCTGGAAGCAAATGGAACAAATAAAATACATATGCATACTTTGTGGGAGGGAAAATTTGTAAAATGTGTTAGCATTCCCTAGTAAATCTGAACTTAGCTATGATCTGCAACTCAATGACTTCTTCTCACTAGAGAGTTACTGTGCAAGAGCACTTGGAGCCTGGAAACAGAATGAACAGAAGATCAGTAATATTCACAAGAGCAAAATACACTTTGAACCACCCGATCCTGCGGACTCTACAATGGAGAGGCAAATTGTGGCCCATTCATACAATGGGAACATACATAGAAAAATGGGTAGACAAGAGCTACAGACACTAATGTGTATGAAACTCAAAACTATCATGAGTAAAACAAGTCACTGAAGAACTCAGAGTAATAACTGAATTTACAGACAGCCCAAAAGAAGCAAAACTAAACAATATAGGGTTTACGGATTAATACTTGGGTGGTAAAGCTGTAACAGTAATAATAATGGTAATAATCATAAACTTCTAAAATACAAATAGTAATAATCTCCAGGCAGAAAGATGATGAGATCATGGCAGGACACACTGGGAGGACATAAATACTGATCAAGGTTGATTTATTATCAGGGAATTAGATTACTGTTATTTAAACTATACATGAAAATATATGCACCCCTTCTTTGATATAGCTGAAAACAGAAAGTCTAAAGTATTATTTAAAACTTGCAAGAAATATAATTTTCATATATAAATTTTATAAAGTAATGTAAAAACCCCTACACTGTGATTCAACTTGTCTTAGTTCAGAAGAGCTTTCAAACTTAAACTTTTGATAACTGAATCTTAGAATTTGCATTTATATTCATTACAGCAAGCTTTTGTAAAAGCAAAATATTAAACACAATGCAAGTGTCCATTCATGATGATATCGTTAAAAATAACAACAAAACTAAGATCAACCACGTGCAGTATGATGAAGTTTTACAAGAATTCATATTTAAACTTTCTATACATTGTTAACGGAGTTCTGGTAGCATAATGGTTAAGTGTTTGGCTGCTAAAGGAAAGGCTGGTGGTCTGAACCCACCCAGCACCTCCGAGAGAGAAAGAACTGGCAATCTGCTTCCATAAAGATTACAGCCAAGAAACCCTACAGAACAGTTCTGCTCTATCACATGGGGTTGTTATGAGTTGAAAATCTACTAGACAGCACCTAACAACAACAACAACGCATTGTTATGAAAAGATGTTAAAAAAATGTAATTAAAAATGAAGTGTAAATTGAATACTACCTTTTGTGTAAAAAATTAGGGAAAATCTATATTTATATCTGCTTGCTTTTTCATAAAGAAACACTAGCAACATGCCCCAGAAAGTAATAAAGTTGGTTATCTAAAGGTAGCTACTGGAATAGGAATTGGATGGATGAGAACAAGAGTAGGAACAAGTTCCCATAAAGTATACTTTTAAAGTTCATATAAGAGTTTTGAAATGTTAAAGGTATTATCTATTGGAAAATACAATTTAAGTAAACTATATTTTTAAACATGATATACATCAAACATGATATTTAATATTTTTATTAGGAATCGCCATTTATAAAACCACTTAGAATTTAATCATTTAGGGTCTAACTTATTTTATTATTTATTGTGCTTTAAGTGAAAGTTTACAGTTCAAGTTAGTTTCTCATACAAAAATTTATACATTGTTATGTGACCCTAGTTTCTCTCCCTATACTGCGACAGCATGCTCTTCCTTTCTACCTCAGATTTCCTGTGTCCATTCAACCAGCTCCTGTCCCTTTTTGCCTTCTCATCTTGCCTCCAGACAAGAGCTGCCCATTTAGCCTCATGTACCTACTTGAGCTAAGAAGTGCTCTGTTCGAACATCATTTTATGTCTTACAGTCCAGTCTAATCTATGTCTGAAGAGTTGGCTTCAGGAATGGTTTTAGTTCTAGGCTAACACAGAGTCTGGGGGCCATGTCTTCCAGGGTCCCTCCAGTCTCAGGCAGAACACTGAGTCTGGTCTTTTTACTAGAATTTGAGTTCTGCACCCCACTTTTCTCCTCCTCCTTCAGGGACTCTCTGTTGTATTTCCTATCAGGGTGGTCACTGGCGGTAGCTGGGCACCATTCAGTTCTTCTGGTCTCAGGCTGATGGGGAGTTTCTGGTTTACGTGGCCCTTTCTGTCTCTTGGGCTAATATTTTCCTCGTGTCTTTGGTGTTCTTCATTCTCCTTTGCTCCAGGTGGGTTGGGACCAATTGATGCATCTTAGATGGCCGCTTGCTAGCTTTTAAGACCCCAGAAGCCACTCACCAAAATGGGTAGCAGAACCTTTTCTTAATAAACTTTGTTATGCCAATTGACCTAGATGTTCCCTGAAACCATGGTCCCCAGACAGGGCCTAACTTATTAAGTGGTCTAATACATTTGTGTAATTCATAAAAATGTAAATTAGGGCACTCCTTCTCAACACAGTGACCAGGAATATCAGAGTATGTACATTCATTTTATCTCAGACAGGAGAATGTTTCTCAAATAGCTAAAATTTGTAACACATTTGGGGTTCTTGCATCATTTGTTAAATGTAATGGGAGTCCTTCAGATCCATCTCATGATTTAAATAAGCTTTAGAGTAACTTTTACATCAGTTAAAACAGGCATTATTCTGTGTTTGAAAAGTTTTATATCAATTATATTGAAAAATTCCCAGTAGAAACACACAAACTGATCCAGACATTTTCTTCCAGTGGAAACTGTAAACCCAAGAACTTAAATACACCTATTCCATATATTGAGACTCTCTAGCAAAAAAGAAAACTTTAATTTTAGATTCTAATTCAAGACTGTGGAGAGCTCTGAAAAATTATAGGGCTTTAATACCAGCCCTAGGCAAAGACTTGGAGTTAGAAAACGAAATGGGAAGAACATGTTCGGCATTTCTCAAGCTGAAAAAACTGAAGAAAAAATTCAAACCTTGAGCTGCAATACTGGAGGATTCTATGGGCAAAATTAATCAGTCTTGGAATAAGTAGAGCCAGAATACTCCTTAGGAGCAAGGGTGGCGAAACTATGTCTCACATACTTTGGACATGTTATCAGGAGGGATCAGTCCCTGGAGGAGGACGTCATGCTTGATAAAGTAGAGGGGCAGTGAAAAACAGGAAGACCCTCAACAAGATGGATCAACACAATGGCTGCCAACAATGGGCTCAAGCATAACAACGATCGTTGAGGATGGCACACGGCCGGAAAGTGTTTCCTTCTGTTGTACAAAAGGTCGATATGAGTCAATGACACCTAACAACAACAAACTGACTCGACGGCACCTAACAACAAAAATGGGCAAAATCTTGAATGATGCAGAAAGCATCAAGAGAAGATAGAAGGAATATGGAGTCACTGTACCAAAAAGAATTGGTTGATGTTCAACCATTTCAGGAGGTTGCATCTGATCGAGAACTGACGGTACTGAAGGAAGAAGTTCAAGGTGCAATGAAGGTGCTGGCGAAAAACAAGGCTTCAGGAATTGACAAAATACCAACTGAGATGTTTCAACATATGGATGCAATGCTGGAAGTGCTCAATCATCTATGCCAAGAAATCTGGAAGACAGCTAACTCGCCGACTGACTGAAAGAGATCCATATGCATACCCATTCCAAAGAAAGGTGATCCAACAGAATGCAGAAATTATTGAACAATATCATTAACATCACACACAAGTAAAATTTTGCTGAAGATAATTCAAAAAAGGTTGTAGCAGTACACTGACAGGGAACTGCCAGAAATTCAAGGTGGGTTCAGAAGAGGACGTGGAACAAGGAATATCATTGCTGATGTCAGATGGATCTTGGCTGAAAGCAGAGAATACGAGAAAGATGTTTACCTGTGTTTTATTGACTATGCAAAGGCATCCGACTGTGTGGATCATAACAAATTATTGCTAACACTGCGAAGAATGGGAATGCCAGAACACTTAATTGTGCTTAGGAGAAATATGTATGTAGAACCAAGAGGCAGTCGAGTGAACAGAACAAGAGGACACTGTGTGGTTTAAAATCAGAAGAGGTATGTCAGGATTGTATTCTTTCACCATACTTATTCAATCTATATGCTGAGCAAATAATCCAAGAAACTGGACTATGTGAAGAAGAACCAGGCATCAAGATTGGAGGAAGATTCATTAACAACCTGCAATATGCAGATGACACAATTTTGGTTGCTGAAAGTGAAGAGGACTTGAAGTACTTACTGATGAAGATCAAGACCATAGCCTTCGGTATGGATTACACCTCAACATAAAGGAAATAAAAATCCTCACAACTGGACCAATAAGCAACATCATGATAAACAGAGAAAAGACTGAAGTTGTCAAGGATTTCATTTTACTTGTATCCACACTCAACGCCCATGGAAGCAGCAGTCAAGAAATCAAAGTACATATTGCATTGGACAAATATGCTGCAAGAGGCCTCTTTAAAGTGTTAAAAAGCAAAGATGTCATTTTGCGGACTAAGGTGTGCCCGACCCAAGCCATGGTATTTTCAATCACCTCATATGCACGGGTCTTAGCCTGGGTTCTCCAGAGAAACAAAATCAGTAAAGCCTATATATACACACATATATATGTATACACACACACACATACATACACACACACACACACACACACACACACACACACACACACACACACACACGAAGGAAACGGCTCATGAAATTGTAAAGGCTGGACTGTCCCAAGTCTGTGGGCCAGGACAGAAACTTCTCCTGATTCACATAGCCACAGGGGCTGGCGAACCCAAGATCAGCAGGTCAGACAGCAGGGCTCCTGCTCACAGGCTGCGAAGATCAATGAATCCCAAGACCGGTAGGCAAGGCAGCAGGTAAGCTGTTAGCTCAAGTCCCAAGAACCACAGGTCAGACAACAGTAGCCAGATGCAGAATCCAGACCGAGCAAAGGCCCCTGAGCCTTGCCAAAGAGTCCACTTACACTTGATGCAGGCCACGCTCCTGAGGAAACTCCCTTTCAACCAACTGGCTACTCACAGCAGATCCCATTATGGAGGTTATTACATTATATCAAATCTCATCATGGAAGGATCACATCATTATACGACTGCCAAACTATATCACAACCGCCAAACCACTGAGAATCGTGGCCCAGCCAAGTTAACACACAACCTTAACAATCACAGCATGCAACAGCTGGACAATGAATAAGGAAGACCAAAGAACAACTGATACATTTGAATTATCTGTTGGCGAAGAATATTGAAGAACGAACAAATTTGTCTTGGAAGAAGTACATGCAGAATGCTCCTTGGAAGTGAGGATGGCAAGATTTTGTCTTATGTACTTTGGACATGTGATCAGGAGGGACCAGTCCCTGGAGAAGGACATCATGCTTGGTAAAGTAGAGGGTCAGCGAAAAAGAGGAAGACCGTCAATGAGATGGACTGACACAGTGGCTGCAACAATGGGCTCAAACATAACGACTGTGAGGATGGCGCAGGAGCTGGCAGTGTTTGGTTCTGTTGTACATAGGGTTGCTATGAGTCAGAACAGACTCAACAGCACCTAACAACAACAACTAGGCACAGATAGCTGAGGGGACAAGAAGGTAGAGAATCATCCTTCTCATACACCTGAGAATGTCAAGGCAAAAGCATTCACCACTGGAAAAAAAAATGGGTTTGGAAACCCCAAATGTGATGCAGCTGGACTCACTCTCCCCAGGCTTATTCCTTTGGTGAGGGCATGAGAGCACCAAGCCCTATCCAGGACCCCATAAAAAGTTAGGGCCTTCCCCTACAAACCCTCCCCACCATTACTCCATCACATAGTGTGCAGGGTGGTGCTGTAGTTTTAGAACTGCACATAAAAGTCTCCAGTGGCAAGAAAACTGCAACGATGGGACAAAGTTGGCTCTGGAAGGCCTGGGGCTCAACCTTCTCAGCCAGAGCTGCTCTGTTTTCAGCCTCCGGTCAAGAGAGTCTGTCATTCAACAGGCCACCAAGGCCCAGGGTAAGATGCTAATACCCCATGCTGCCAGCTCTGAGAGTCACACAAAGAAGGTGACTCCAGGCACCCAAGGCTCAAAAAACCACATATGTATAGATGAAAGGCCTAGTGACAGTGAAGCAGGCCCTTAAGGTGCCTCCTAGGACTCAGTTCCTTGGCGTCCTGTGCCACCTTTTTACCTCACTGAGGAACCATAGGGCCTGCAGCACACAGCTGGTCCCCCAACAGTTCATATCTGGCCTTGTCCTCCTATTGTAAGAGTAACGCAGTACTCTGTAATACTCACCATTTCCTAGCTCCAGCTTCTGGAAGTCTAAGTGAATGTCCTCTGGAAGCCCAAGAAGCCACTTCAGTAAAAGGAAAGAGAGCGGAAGCAGAGCCACTAGGCAGTCTGGAGGCAGACCAATAATGTTTGGTCCACACAGCCAGTCTGAGCTGTTGAAGTCCTTACCTTTGATTTAGGAATCTACAAGACAGTCGCTCTACATCCCCAACTGCCTAGACTGGCCTAGTTCTCCCTGCATCACACCTAGGACCTGAAACAGAAGAAGGATAAGGAGCAGACATTATTGAATAAGGAGGGAGCCACAGGTTCTTGGCTTTCTGCTCTTTCCCCGGGCAAGGCTTCCTCCCAGGCTGAAGGTAATGCTGTACCCTGAGGGCATATGCATTTAAGGCAGAACAGGCGCCAGCCTTCCAGAGCACACAGTTGCAGTAAATTTTTGAAGTAAATGGATCTGCATCAACTGGTTATTAGTATGGAAGAAAAAGTAACACACCTACATCTATAACAAAAATTCCAGTGAATTATAATTCTAAACAGTAAAAAAAAAAAAAAGAGAGAGAGAGATTATGCTCTTGACAGTAGACTTAGCAATGATTTTACAAACAACATTTAAATTTAGTCACTATAAATTTTTTTTGAAATGATATATGTACTCCCTGCTTCACTTTTCAGTGTCTATATATTTTTCCTATCTTCTGTTCTATATAAAATGATACCCTTTTGTTGCTCTTATGTTCAATAGATTTGACATACAGGCATTCCTGGGGTTACAAACAGACAACTGGTACTTGCCCTTTAAGTGTTACATAAATTTGCCCTCACTTTGAAACTACTGAACCAACCTCTACTTGTAACAAATTCTTCATTACAATCACCTTCACTTGCTGCATGTGCTGCTTTTAAATCACTGAACAGGCTTCAGCCTTTTCTTGCTCTAAACTCCACTGCCTACAAGTAAATTCCAACTTATAGCAACCCCGCAGGGTTTCCAAGGCTGTAAATCTTTACAGAAGCAGATTGCCACATCTTTCTCCCACAGAGCCAATGGTGGCTTCAGACCGCCGAACTTTCCGTTCGTACTAAAGTTAGGCTAAATAAGAATGGTATGCACCTGTTCCAACTTATCTACAAATTCTTTGGCACATACAGGAATGGATTTCGTTCGTAAACCAGGGATTGCCTGTACACATACCACCCGCATTATTACATTTGGTTTACATCATTACATTTAGTTTAAAAAGAAACATTCTCTAGTCACATTACAGATACCACACATTATTTTATTTACTCCCATTTAAGCTTTACTTATGTTCAAATTTACCATAAATAGTGACTTTCTAGTAGTTGCGCATTTCACATTTATTTAAGCAAGAATACTTTGTAAAATAATTATTACAAAGGATGATGTACTTTTTGCAACACTAGTGTGACTGACCCTCTAAGATTTGTTTCAGTATTTTGATTACTTTCATTTGTGGAGGCTGGAAATCTATGTGGAGACTAAAGCAAAATGTGGAAAGTGAGGACATTTCTGCCAAGTCTGGAGAACATGATGAACTTTGGTCTCAAAGAGCAAATGTTTACGATAATAAATAATCTAAATCTCAGAGATAATAACTAGTTTGTTTCTTTAAGTTCATGTGCAAGGAACCCTCTTAGAATAGCCTACATTCCAGACAACCTGTCATTGGCAGGCATTGATCCCTCAGACCTGCGTCATTTGTCCTCTTAGCCAAACACAATACTGAGGAAGAAAGAATTTCAAGAGATATTTTGATGACTATCCAAAAGACTCATCAAAACCACTGAGACTTCCCTTTCTTTGTTCTTTGGACTATAAAAACTCCATACTGCCTCATCTTAGGTGCAACACCCAGTCTCATGCTGTATGTTGTTCAATTCGCAAATTGTATGACTGGTTAATAAATCTCTAACATTGTTTTAACTCTTAGAAATTATTCAACACATTGCACATGCCTCCTACTTTGCCCTCATTCCCAAAATTTGTTGCCCTGATGTTAGGAATATGCCTGCATTTTCCTACAAGAAATCTTCAACCTATTAAGAAGTGTGACTCTTTGGTCCCAGAAATTGTGGTTGAAATCACCAGAATCCAATCCCACACAGATCCTGTCTCAGGCAATCCTTAAGATTTTGGACAAATACTGGGTGTGTGATCTCTCTAAATCGCTCAATGCCTATATTAAGCTTGTTCAGCCACATCACAGTTCCAAGCAGACCAACTAGGTTTGGCCATGTTGTTTCTCACACAATCATGACAAAAACGTCTGCCTTACAGCCAAAGAAATTCTTCTAAATGTGGCTGTTACTAAATATTTTTCCCCCTAAAATTGGTATAAGTATGGTCCTAAATGCACATACTACTTCCAACTCAGCTTCATCTATCTTAAAGACTAGCATTGAGTAACAACACGTGCTCTATTTAAAATAAAATCAAGAGAGATTTATTGAAAGGCAAGACAACCCAAGCTGGGGAGGCACTGCATCTCACAAAGTGAAATTTAGCACACTCCAAGGTGGTGGAGATGCAAGAAAATTTTTATAGTGAGAACAAAGAACTTTAGGTGCACTACTTTGACTGGAGGTTACAAACTTAGATCAGTGTTAGGCACGATTACTGGAAGGTGGGGGGGTTCATCCGGGATTGGGTTATCAGGGGATATGGGAGCATTCTGGATTGGTGGTTTACAGCTTTGTTTTAAGGCTCCTTGGGAACAAACTGCCAATGAGCTGTTTGTTTTAAAACACCTTGGGAACAAGCTAACAACATTCTGATTGGTCCTTGGTTAGGGAAGATAGTCGACGGCAGGGTATCTGGAAACCGGGAATTCTGTGATTTATTCAAAGGCTAGGTGTGGGTTTAGCTGCTTGATTACTTCTGGGAACATGCTGATAACATTCTTTCTTAACTTCGCTACGAAGACAAATATAAAGAATAGAAAAATAGAAATCTTGCTAAGACCACCTTAAGATCAGTGAGGCATGACTGTAAGACCTTTGGAGTCTCTGAAACAGGGCATGTTCACTGATCTTCGATTGTTTTCTGGAAGAACAAGTTTCAAGTGTTTCAGTGAGCTTGACCTAAATACAATTATGTGAAACTAAACAAGCTGCTTTTAAAGGTTAGCTATACTTTAAGGAGAAAAACATTTTCTTGGTGTTTCGGTAGCCTATACAAAAGCAGAAATTACAAAATGGAGTGGATTCAAGTCTGAACCATCCCTTTCAGATAAACCAAACCTACTGCTGTGGAGTGGATTCCGACTCATAGCAACCCTATAGGACAGAGCAGAACTGCCGGTTTCCAAGGAGCGGCTGGTGGATTTGAACTGCCGACCTTTTGTTTAGCAGCCGAGCTGTTAACCACTGCACCACCAGGGCTCCGTAATCATTAGAGGGGGAGGAATATATTCCTTACCATAATCTTACTGCTTGGATGACCAGCAATACTTAAAACAAACGGGAGCACGGTGAGTAGCAGACTGGGGGTTGGGGAGGGCGGGGGTGAGGGAGCAGGGCATTTTTGACTCAGACTAACTACCCTGGGCTTCGATGGATTTCTCACCAACACCCAGGTGTAGCTGACGCTGCTGGTTTGCAAATCACACTTTTGCTTAGCGAGGATTTACACGATTTTACCTGTTATTAATACACAGAGACACAGGTCCAGTCCACCTACTTGGCCGTACCAAACCGGACCCAACAGAAAGCAGCCTTGGCCCAGGAAAGCGAGTGCGGAGTGGGCCGGGCTCTCTGCTGCGGCGGCGGCAGGAGAGTGGCGGTGCAAGGCCCGGCACAGCCCAGCTACAGGAAATTGTGCGGCTCTGAAGCAGCCCAGGGAGGGCGGAGAGGCCAAAACTACGCAGAAGACCAAGAGCAGCGCCCGTATATCTCGGGGTGTCCTCCCATCCCATAACCTACACTAGGTACAGGACCGGGCTGGAGCAGGAGAGCTACGAATGGACCCGCACTTCCGCTTCCGGTTTCTGGCAGTCTCGGTGCCGAAGGGGAGGGGTTCGATGCGCGGACCCGAAGGGCTTCAACTAATGACCGTGTGGTTCATTGGCTTCCCCGTGGATTTGGAATCTGTCCACTGCTGTCTTTATTTCCTCAATAGAAAAAAGCCTAGGTTTTCTTAAATGTGTGTATAAGCTTAAACGTGTATTTCAGTAGTCAAAGATTTCTAATACCCTTGGGGAGCAGAGAAATTTGATATTTGCATACTTAAACATTTGAAAAATATTTACTACGTTCTTTAGAGAAATAATTTGTTTGTACCTCATAAATATTTGCCCATTTTTAGAATCCTTGAAGTCTGAAGTGTTGGCTTATATTTCGTGGTCTATCTTCTCTTGCATATCACGTATCTTCACCCAGGAGATCGGCACTGACTGTGCAAACCCTGTCGGATCTCTCCAAGAGCTGAGAACTCTGGAAAAGCAGTTTTGGAGGGAGAGAGCCAGGCAGATGCCAGTCCTACACCCTAATAAACAGTGAAGTACTTTTGAAATGACAATTATAAACAGCTTTTTCTTTTTTATCAGGCATAACACACATATAATAAATTGCATAATGTGAACTAATCTTAAGGGTACAATGCAATGAGTTTTTACATATGTATATACATTCACACACACAAAAAAACCCGGGATCGACTAAATGGCAACTAATTTTTTTTTTTTTAATATACATTTCGTAAAACGACCTCTGAGATCCACAACTGATAATTGTCCCTTCCCCAGTTGATATTATCCTTGGGAGTAACCAGTATTCTGATATCCCCAGAGATAGGTTTTGCATGCTCTTGGTCTCCATATGATTGGAATCATGTTGTGTCTGATTTCATCTATTCAAGGTAAAATTTGAAAGATTTTATCTATGTTGTTACATTCAGCGGTAACTTGTTCCTTGTTTGCTATGCAGTATTCCATTGTATGAATCTATCACAATATTTTAAAAATTAATCACCTGATTTTATAACCTATGAATACACACACACACACACACACACACACATATATGTGTGTGTGTATATATATATATGTATATCTGCCTTGGAAGAAGTACAACCAGAATGCTCCTTAGAAGCCAGGATGGCGAGACTACGTCTCACATGCTTTGTACATCATTCTCGGGAAAGTAGAGGGTCAGTGAAAAAGAGGAAGACCCTTAACAAGATGGATTGACACAGTGACTGCAACAATGGGCTCAAACATAGCAAAGACTGTGAGGATGGGGCGGGACTGGGCAGTGTTTCATTCTGTTGTATATAGGGCCGCTATGAATTGGAACTGACTGGATGGAACCTAACAACAACATATATGTATATATTCTCACTCACTACCTGCAGCAACCAGCCCAGGAAGTCAAAACACTTTATACAGCTACAGTCCAGAAAGCCAAGCAACAGTTCCTGTAATAACTGGTCCAAAATAGCCAGGACTTGATTAACAACCGACAGCTTCCTTAAAAATTTTCCCCATTCCAAAGTAGGACCAACCAGAGAAAGCCAAATATGCTTCCTTCCAGCTTCGCCCATGCAAACAGCCTCCAATCAGGGCATACCTGATGCCTTCCCACACTCCAGACTGCTTCTGAGTCTCTGCCAAACACAAGTGAAGGTGGCTGACTCCCTTGCTATAGCAAGCTCTGAATAAATGTCTTTATTTGTTCTTATTTCTGTGATCTTTGCCTATTTCCACAGAGCAATAGGAGGAACTAGTGCTGTTGTGTTTCCCAAGAGGTGCTTCATACTTCCTCTCACTCTGGGCATCTGCCTACACCGTGTGAACAGCTTGGGTTTCCTCCTGGATCATGAGAGACCATGTGGAGCAGAGTCCAGTCGTCCCATTCAAGGCCATCCTAGAATAGCTGGCATCCAGCAGAACCCTGAATTTGTGAGAGAGCTCAGCCAGGATGAGTAAATGTCTCCTGGAACCACAACTGACCAACAATGCTTGAGGGAGTCCAGCCAAGATAAGAGAAACCATGTAGGTGGCCCAGAAATAAGGGCTTATTGGTTTAAGCCTCTGATATTGAGTGGTTTGTTACACAGCCATAGAAAACTGATACAATTTTTCCAATGGCAGTTACTAGGACGTATAGAGAGAAGGAACTTGTGGATTTTTCAACAGGGACTTTACATAAAATAAAATAGGGTTAGGACTACATTGAAAGGAATATCATATAAATAACTTGTCCTAATAAAGCACCCATCTGTCAGTTTGTCATACTGTGGTGGCTTGTGTGTTGCTGTGATGCTGGAAGCTATGGCACTGGTATTTCAAATACCAGGAGAGTCACCATGGTATGCAGGTTTCTGTGGAACTTCCAGACTAAGAAAGACTAAGAAGAAGGAACTGGTGGTATACTTCTGAAAAAATCAGACTGTGAAAACCTAATGAATAGCAGCAGAACATTGTCTGGTATAGTGCCAGAAGATGAGCCCCTCAGGTGGGAAGGCACTCAAAATACAATTGAGGAAAGCTGCCTCCTCAAAGTGGAGTCAACCTTAATAACGTGGATGGAGTAAACTTTCGGGACCTTCCTTTGCTGATGTGGCATGACTCAAAATGAGAAGAAACAGCTGCAAATATCCACTAATTATCAGAACATGGAAGGTACAAAGTATGGATCCAGGAAAATTGGACGTCATCAAAAATGAAATAGACCACGTAAAAATCGATATCCTAGACATTAGCGAGCTGAAATAGACTGGTATTGGCCATTTTCAATCAGGCAATCGTATGGTCTACTATGTCAGGAATGACACATTAAAGAGAAATGGGGTTGCATTCATAGTCAACAAGAACATTTCAAGAATTATTCTGAAGTACAATGCTGTCAGTGATAGATAACATCCATATGCCTACAAGGAAGACCAGTTAATACGACTATGATTAAAAAATCTACACACCAACCAGTAATGCCAAAGATGAGGAAACGGAAGATTTTAACCAACTTCTGCAGCCTGAAATTGATCAAACATGCAATCAAGATCCATTTATAATTGTTGGTGATTGAAATGTGAAATTTGGAAATGAAGAAGGATCAGTAGTTGGAAAATATGGCCTTGGTGACAGAAATTATGCCAGAGATCAATGATAGAATTTTGCAAAACAACTTCTTCATTGCAAATACATTTTTTCAACAACATAAGCAACGACTATACACATAGACCTTGCTGGATGGAATACACAGGAATCAAATCGATTACATCTGTGGAAAGAGATGATGGAGAGGCTCAATATCATCAGTCAGAACTAGGCCAGAGGTGGCTGCAGAACAGACATCAATTGTTCATATGCAAGTTCAAGTTGAAGCTGAAGAAAATTAGAGCAAGTCCATGAAAGCCAAAATACAACCTTGAATACAGTCCACCTGAATTTAGAGACCATCTCAAAAATAGATATAATGCAATGAACACTAATGACTGACGACCAGATGAGTAGCGGAATGACATCAAGGACATCATACATGAAGAAAGCAAAAGGTCATTAAAGAGACAGCAAAGAAAGAAAATATCAAAATGAATGTCAGGAGATATTCTGAAACTTGCTCTTGAATGTACAGTAGCTAAAGCGAACTGAAGAAATAATGAAGTAAAAGAGCTGAACAGTAGATTTCAAAGGGCGGCTTGAGAAGACAAAGTAAAGTATTACGATGAAATGTGCAAAGACCTGGAGCTAGAAAACCAAAAAGGGAGAACATGCTTGGCATTTCTCAAGCTGAAAGAAGTGAATAAAAATTCAAGCCTCGAGTTGCAATATTGAAGGATTCTACAGGGAAAATACTGCTGCAACAACTTTTGAATGCTCTTCAGCAAAATTTTACTTGCGTGTGCTATTAATGATATTGTTTGATAATTTCTGCATTCCGTTGGATCACCTTTCTTGGGAATAGGCATAAATATCAACAGGAAACTGCCAGAAATTCAAACCAGATTTAGAAGAGGATGTGGAACCAGGGGTATCATTACTGATGTCAGATGGATCCTGGCTAAAAGCAGAGAATACTAGAAAGATGTTTACTTGTGTTTTATTGACTATGCGAAGGCATTTGACTGTGTGGATCATAACAAATTATGAATAACATTGGGAAGAATAGGAATTCCAGAACACTTAATTGTGCTCATGAGGAACCTGTACATAGACCAAGAGATAGTCATTTGAACAGAACAGGGGATACTGCGTGGTTTATAGTCAGGAAAGGTGTGTGTCGGGGTTGTATCCTTTCATCATACTTATTCAATCTGTATGCTGAGCAAATAATCCGAGAAACTGGACTATATGAAGAAGAACGAGCCATCAGGATTGGAGGAAGACTCATTAACAACCTACATTATATAGATGACACAACCTTGTTTACTGAAAGTGAAGAGGACTTGAAGCACTTACTGATAAAGATCAAAGACCACAGCCTTCGGTATGGATTACACGTCAACATAAAGAAGACAAAAATCCTCACAACTGAAACAATAAGCAACATCAAGATAAACAGAGAAAAGATTGAAGTTGTCAAGTATTTCATTTTACTTGGATCCACAATCAACACCCATGGAAGCAGCAGTCAAGAAATCAAACTACGCATTGCATTGGGCAAATGTGCTGCAAAAGACCTCTTTAAAGTACTGAAAAGCAAAGATGTCACCTTGAAAACTAACGTGCGCCCAACCCAAGCCATGATGTTTTTGATCACCTCATATGCAAGCAAAAGCTGGATGATGAATAAGGAAGACCAAAGAATTGACGCCTTTGAATTATGGTGTTGGGGAAGAATATTGAATATACCATGTACTGCCAGAAGAAGGAAAAAATCTGTCTTGGAAGAAGTACAACTGGAATTCTCCTTGCAAGTGAGGATGACGAGACTTTGTCTCAAGTACTTTGGACATGTTATCAGGAGAGATCAGTCCCTGGAGAAGGACATCATGCTTGAAAAGTTAGAAAGAGGTTAAGCAATAGAGAGGAAGATCCTCAACGAGACGGATTGACACAACAGCTGTAACAATGGGCTCAAGCATAACAGTGAGGAGGGCACATACCAGGCAGTGTTTGTACCATTGTACACAGGATTGCTATGAATCAGAATCCACTCCATGGCACCCAACAACAACAATGGAAAAGGAAAGCAAGTCTCAGAGAGATCACAAGCTTGTCCCAAGGACACAAAGTTTGTCAGTGCCACCATAATTTAAACCCAGGTAGTCTGTACACCTTACACTACGCTGTGGCAGCCCTAAAGAGCTATACCCAGTTGCATTAGCAAGACAGTTTCTCTGGAGGCTATGGGAACTTTCAGCAAAAAAGCCAAAGTCAGATAGATTTACCATATGGCCTAACAATTTCACTTTTAGGTATAAGACCAAAAGAATTGAAAACAGGCACTCAAATATTTGTACATGAATATTCATAGGAGCATTATTCACAATGGCTAAATTCAGGAAGAACTCAAGAGGTTATCAACACATGAGAGAATTAACAAATGTGGTATATCCATGCAATGGAATATTTTTCAGCTATAAAAGGACTGAACATCTGATACATGCTAACACATGGATAAGCTTTGAAAACATTATGTTGAGTGAAACATCAGACACAAAAGAAGAAATATTGTATGATCCCACTTACATGAAATACCCAGAATAGGTAAATCGTAGAGACATAAAGTAGTTTAGAGGGTACCAGCGGCTGTGGGGGAACGGAATGGAGAGTTATTGTGTAATGCGTACAGTTTCTGTTTGGGGTAGGGAAAAAAGTTTTGGAAATAGATAGTGATGATGGTAACACAGCACTGAGAATGTAATTAATGCTTTGGACACTCAAAAATGGTTAAGATGGAAAATTTCATATTGCGTTTTACCATAAAAAATTTTGAAGTTCTATTAAAAAAACAAAAACAAAAGAATAAATGATAGTGAGTCAATTCACAACAAAATCTAAGTGACTATGAAAGATTACAGCCTTTCTTTAAAGAAAAAGCTTCAAACAGAAATAGAATACCATCTTTTTTGCTGACTTTCTAAAGAAAAGTCCACTGTATTCACTGATAAGAATTCCACTGACATAACAATGAATGAAAATTTATTAAAATTCAAAATATTATTTGCCAAAATTAGAAGACAGAAACTGCAGAAGACCCTTCATTCACTATAGTAAAAACATTCTCATAGCTGAAAAGCCCAAAGGTGGTCAATTTAGCCTCTCTGTCAATGGTAGGAAAAGACAACATAATACAAATTTCACCAGGAAACAACAGGAACCGCTGACTGATATAGAATGCTCTAGTCTAAGGAGTTGTCTCAGCTTAAATAAATTGGTATTTTCATTCACTGGAAACAAGGGGAGCAAAGTGAAAGCATCATCCAAACCTACAATCAGAGCTGCACGTATGAGCTCCCTCCTAATCTCCAAGGAAGAGGTTTCGTCTTCTTCTCAGATACAGGAATAGTGATTTTTAAAAATATTCTTGTATTATTGTTGTAAACACACACACACACACACACACGTACATATATATACGTTATTAACCTCACACCCCTTGCCAATTCATATGTATATATACACACATGGAGCCCTGGTGAATCAGGGGTTAAAGTGCTCAGCTGCTGACCGAGAGGCTGGAGGTTCAAACCCACCAGCCACTCTGTGGGTGAAAGATATGGCAATCTGCTTCCATAAAAGACTTACAGACTTGGAAACCCCATGGGAAAGTTCTGCTCTGTTCTATTGGGTCGCTATGAGTCAGAATCAATGGCAGTGGGTTTATATGTACATATAACATTTATATATATCACATATATATAGCTCACTCACACCAAATTTTATTACATGTACAATTTATTCACATCAATTAAATCAAACAAGTTGTGCAACCACCACCCATAATTAATGCCGAATTTCCCCTCACCATAAACAGAAAACCACTGCTTTCCAAAAAATGATTCTCCTTTCTCTCTCCCTCCCACCCTTGGTAACCACTGATAAATTTTGGTCTCCATATAGGGTCATTATGAGTTGGAATCGACTTGACAATGCACAACAACAATAACATACATTTGCTTATTCTTGTTATTTCATATAAATGAGTTTATACAATATTTGTCCTTTTGTGGTTGACCGATTTCACTCAGCACAATGTTTTAAAGAGTCATCCATGTTGTAACGTGTATCAGGACTTCATTTCTCTTTATGGTTGAGTAGTATTCCATTGTGTATATACCACATTTTAAAAAATTCATTCATCAGAGAGGAGGCCAAGATGCCAGAGTAGTCAGATGGCTTCTTATGTCCCCCTTACAACAAAGACCTGAAAAAACAAGTGATTTGATTGTATATGAATATCTAGGAGTCTTGAACAAGGCAAAGTTGAGGAATTGGACTGAGTGGCGGGGGTGGAGAGACAGACGGTTAGGAAGCAGCAAGGAGTTGCCTGACCTGACCCGGTGGGAGCCTCAGCCCTTCAGCCTAGATCGGCTCAGGTTGGGCAGTGAGGCAGGCATACAGCTCAGCTTACTCACTTGGGAGGCAGTTTCCACATTGAGAGAGATCCGGCAGCACAGATTCTGCTTGGACACTCCGAACCAGTGAAAAGCAGCACCCAAGTGGTTAAAGACAAGTACGTGTGTGGCCTTTCATGGGGATTTAAAAAAAAAAAACTCATTTGGGAAATACCTCTTTCCCATTTACATCCTCCCTCTCCACTCTGCACAGGTCCAGCTGGCTTCAGCAATCTCTGAGTCTCTGGGCCGGAAGTAGATCCTAAGGTGCCCTGACCCATTCTCCTGGCCTTGGAGAGGGAACAAATTAACAAACAGGGAAAAAATAAGCTACCAGCTCCCCTAAGCCAGGAACTCAGGGCTGGCACAGCTCCTTTGCCTAGGCACAGGCATAAGGGGTCTGCAGACTTTGAGTGCCTTGACCCCTGTATAGACTTGTGTGGACCCATCTCAACAGCATAAGCCCTCACTACCATGGTACAACAGGCTAAACACCTGAAGTCTAACTTCAACTGTTTCAGCTGTGAAGTGACAGATTTGTGACACTTGACACTGCTCTGCCCTTTAAGCAGGCGCCTTACCTGTCCGCATCAGGGGCTTGAGGACTGGTGGCTCCACCCACGCCACCTACCCACCTGCTACAGGGGTCCAAGAATAAGTGGTCCTCCCCAGTCCTTACAGCCAACAGAGTAGGGTGCTCATAGTCTGGCTGCAAAACTCACCTACCCACTCGCTCTAGGGAACAGGGACACGCTTTCTTTTCAGAAACTCAGGGGCAGCCGTCAGCACCCTGCCTTGCTCAGCGCATGAACCCCTACTGCAGCCAGATACCTGTACCTACACCAATCACCCATACCTAAGACTGTAGGTGAGAGCCTACACCATACACTTGGCGACTGACTGCCTGAAGAGCTGAGATGAATCCATACAGGAAAATATAATGGACACCTGGGCACACATACTTAGTTATAGACCTAACTACCTGGTGACAGGACGTTAGAGCTTCAAAGGTGCCGATAATCAAACTAGCGCGCACGAGCAGTCTATTGGGGCATATCAAAACAAAACAAGAAGCTAGGACACACTAAAAAAATATAAAATAAAATTATAATAACTTATTGATGGCTTGGAGACAACAGTCAATATCAAATCACATAAACAGGCAGTCCGTGATGGCTTCAGCAAGCTCCCAAAATAAAGAATCAGTAAACTTTCTGGAGGAACAGAATTACCAGAGGCAGAATACAAAAGATTAATATACAGAACTCTTCAAGAAATTACAAAGGAAATTCGTCAAAACGTACAGAAAGCCAAGGAACATATAGAAAAAGCAGTAGTGGACCTTAAAAAGGTTATTCAAGAGCATGATGACAAATTTAATAGGCTGCAAGAATCCATAGAAAGACAGCAATCAGAAATCCAGAAGATTAACAATAAAATTTCAGAATTAGACAACTCAACAGAAAGTCATAGGAGCAGAATTAAGACAGTAGAAGTCAGAATTAGTGACATTGAAGATAAAGCATTTGATACCAACTTATTTGAGGAAAAATCAGATAAAACAATTAAAAAGAAAGAAGAAACTCTAAGAGTTATGTGGGACTCTATCAAGAGGAATAACTTACAAGTGATTGGAGGATCAGAACAGGGGAATAACAGAAAATACAGAGACAATTGTAGAAGATTTGTTGACAGAAGACTACTCTGATATCATGAAAGATGAGACGATATCTATCCAAGATGCTCATTGAACCCCACATAAGGTAGATTCCAAAAGAAAGTCACCAAGATATATTGTAATCAAACTTGCCAAAACCAAAGATGAAGAGAGAATTTTAAGAGCAGCTAGGGATAAAAGAAAAGTCATCTACAAAGGAAAGTCAATTAGAATAAGCTTGGACTACTCAGCAGAAACCATGCAGGCAAGAAGGCAATGGGATGACATATATAAAGACTTGAAGGAAAATATTGCCAGCCAAGAATTATATATCCAGCAAAACAGTCTCTCAAATATGATGGCAAAATTAGGGCATTTCCACATGAACAGAAATATAGGGAATTTGCAAAAACCAAACAAAAATTACGAGAAATACTAAAGGGAGTCCTCCAGTTAGAAAATCAATAACATCAGATAACAATGCAAGACTAGAACACAGGACAGAGCAAACACATATCAACTGAGATAAGGAAGTCACAAAAATAAATCAAAGCTAAAACATTGAAAATAGGGAAACAGAGATATCAGTATGTAAAAAAATGACAACATTAAAACAAAAAAGAGAGACCTAAAAAATGTAAACACAGATTTTTCATATGGAGGGGAAGTCAAGGTGATATAAAGAAATAAAAGACTGATATAAACTTAGAAAATAGGGGTAAATATTAAGGTAACCATAAAGGAAACTAACAATCCTACAAATCAAAATAAAAAACTAGAAAATATAAAGGCTCAGCAAACACAAAATCAACAACAATTAAAAAGATGAAAATAAAATAAAGAAAAGTGACTCAGCACAGAAAATTAAGAGGAACAAAGAAACTGTGAACAACACACAAAAAAGACATCAAAATGACAGCACTAAAATCATACCTATCAATAATTACTCTGGATGTAAATAGACTAAATGCACCAATAAAGTGACAGAGAGTGGCAGATTGGATGAAAAAACACGGTCTGTCGATATGCTGCCTACAAGAGACGTACCTTAGACTTAAAGACACAAACAAGCTAAAACTCAGAGGATGGAAAAAAATATACCAAGCAAACAACACTCAAAAAAGAGCAGGGGTGGCAATATTAATCTCTGAAAAAATAGACTTTAAAGTAAAATCCACCACAAAGGATAAGGAAGGACACCAAATAATGATTAAAGGGTCAATACACCAGGAGGACATAACTATAATAAATATTTACACACCCAATGACAGGGCTCCAAAATACATAAAACAAACTCTAACAGCACTGAAAAGAGAGATAGACAGCTCCACAATAGTAGTAGGAGACTTCAACACACCACTTTTGGTGAAGGACAGAACAGAAAGCAGCTCAACAAAGACACGGAAGAGCTAAATGCTACAATCAATGAACTTGATCTCATAGACATATACCTAACACTTCACCCAACAGTAGCCAAGTATACTGTCTTTTCCAATGCATATGGAACATTCTCCAGAATAGACCACATGTTAGGCCATAAAGCAAGCCTTAACAAAATCCAAAGCATCGAAATACTACAAAGCATCTTTTCTGACCACAAAGCCACAAAAGTAGAAATGAACAACACAAAAAGCAAGGAAAAAACAATCAAACACATGGAAAGTGAGTAACATCTTGCTCAAAAACTAGTGGGGTATAGAAGAAATTAAGGATGGAATAAAGAAATTCATAGAATCAAATGAGAATGAAAACATATCCTACCAGAACCTTTAGGACACAGCAAAAGCTGTGCTCAGAAGTCAGCTTATAGCAATAAATGCACACATCCAAAAAGAAGAGAGGGCCATAATCAAAACATTAACCCTACCACTGGAACAAGTAGAAAGAGAGCCACAAAGGAAGCCTTCAGGCACCAGAAGAAAAGAAATAATAAGAATTAGAGCAGAATTAAACGAAATAGAGAATAGAAAAACAATTGAAAGAGTTAACAAGACCAAAAGCTGCTTCTTTGAAAAGATCAACAAAATTGATAAACCATTCGCCAAACTGACAAAAGAAAGACAGGAGACGATGCAGATAACCCGTATAAGAAATGAGATGAGTGATATCACAACAGACCCAACTGAAATTAAAAGAATCATAACAGAATACTATGAAAAATTGTACTCTAACAATTTGAAAACCTAGAGGAAATGGACAAATTCCTAGAAACTCATTACCTTCCTAAACTAACACAAAGAGAGGTAGAACAACTAAATAAACCCGTAACAAAAGAAGAGATTGAAAAGGTTATTGAAAAACTCCCAACAAAAAAAAACCCTGGCCCAGATGGCTTCACTGGAGATATTCTACAAAACTTTCAGAGAAGAGTTAACACCACTACTACTGAAGGTATTTCAGAGCATAGAAAAGAATGGAATACTCCCAAACTCATTCTGTGAAGCCAGTGTAACCCTGATACCAAAACCAGGTAAAGACACCACAAAAAAAGAAAATTACACACCAATATCTCTCATGAACATTGACACAAAAATCCTCAACAAAATTCTAGCCAATACAATTCAGCAACATATCAAAAAAATAATTCACCATGATCAAATGGGATTTATACCAGGTATGCAGGGATGGTTCAACACGAGAAAAACAATCAAAGTAATTCATCACATAAATAAAACAAAAGACAAGAACCACATGATCTTATCAACCAATGCAGAAAAGGCATTCAACAAAGTCCAACACCCATTCATGATAAAAACTCTCACCAAAATAGGAATAGAAGGGAAATTCCTTAATATAATTAAGGGCATTTATACAATGGCAACAGCCATCATCATCCTAAATGGGGAGACATTGAAAGCATTCCCCTTGAGAACAGGAACCAGACAAGGATGCCCTGTATCACCATTCTTACTCAACATTGTGCTGGAGGTCCTAACCAGAGCAATTAGGCTAGAAAAAGAAATAAAGGGCATACAAATTGGTAGGGAAGAAATCAAAGTATCTCTGTTTGCAGATGATGTGACCTTATACACAGAAAACCCCAAAGAATCCACAAGAAAACTACTAGAACTAATAGAAGATTTCAGTAAAGTTTCAGGATACAAGATAAACATACAAAAATCAGTTCGATTCCTTTACACCAACAAAGAGAACCTTGTAGATGAAATCACTAAATCAATACCATTTACAATAGCCCCCAAGATGATAAAATATTTAGGAATAAATCTAACCAGAGACATAAAAAATCTATACAATGAAAACTACAAGACACTACTGCAAGAAATCGGAAGAGACCTACATAAGTGGAAAAACATACCTTGCTCGTGGATAGGTAGACTCAACATAGTGAAAATGTCAGTTATACCCAAAGTGATCTACAGGTATACAATGCAATCCTGATCCAGATTCCACCAGCATTTTTGAATGAGATGGAGAAACAAATCACCAACTTCATATGGAAGGGGAAGAGGCCCTGAATAAATAAACCATTACTCAAGAAGAACAAAGTGGGAGGCCTCACACTACCTGATTTTAGAACCTATTATACCGCCACAGTAGTCAAAACAGCCTGGTATTGGTAAACAACAGAAACATAAACCAATGGAACAGAATTGAGAATCCAGACATAAATTCATCCACCTATGAGTAGCTGATATTTGACAAAAGCAAAGCAGTTTAATTGGGGAAAAGACAGTCTCTGTAACAAATGGTGCTGGCATAACTGGATATCCATCTGCACAAAACTGAAACAAAACCCATACCTCACACCGTGCACAAAAACTAACTCAAAATGGATCAAAGACTTAAATATAAAATAAAAAATGATAAAGGTCATGGAAGAAAAAATAGGGATAAAGCCAAGAGCCCTAATACATGGCATAAACACAATATGAACCGTAAGTAACAATGCACAAGCACCAGAAGAGAGACTAGATAACTGGGAGCTCCTAAAAATCAAACACTTACACTCATCAGAAGACTTCACCAAAAGAGTCAAAAGACAACCTACAGACTGGGAAAAATTTTTTGGCTACAACAAATCGGATCAGCATCTAATCTCTAAAAT
>NW_004444037.1:9261454-9279217 GCF_000243295.1 Trichechus manatus latirostris | reverse complement strand
TGAGATATCATCTCACCCCAACAAGGCTAGCACTAATCCAAAAAACACAAAATAATAAATGCTGGAGAGGTTGTGGAGAGACTGGAACACTTGTACACTGCTGATGGTAATGTAAAATGGTACAACCACTTTAGAAATCGATTTGGCGCTTCATTAAAAAGCTAAAAATAGAAGCACCATACAATCCAGCTATTCCACTCTTTGGAATATATCACAAGAGAAATAAGAGCCGTCATATGAATAGATACATGTACACCCATGTTCATTGCAGCACTGTTCACAATACAAAAAGATGGAAACAACCTAGGTGCCCATCAACGGATCAATAGATAAGCAAATTATGGTATATCCACACAGTGGAATAGTTGGCAACGATAAAGAACAAGGATCAAGCTGTGAAACATCTTATAACATGGAGGAAGCTGGAGGTCATTATGCTGAGTGAATTTAGTCAGTCACAGGACAAATATTGTATAAGATCACTATTATAAGAACTCAAGAAAAGGTTTAAACACAGAATAAAACATTCTTTGATGGTTACGAGGGTGGGGAGGGAGAGCGAGAGCTATTTACTAACTAGATAGTAGATAACAGTTATCTTAGGTGAAGGGAAGGACAGCACACACTATAGGAGAAGTCAGCACCACTGGACTAAACCAAAGCTAGGAAGTTTCCTGAGTACAATCAAACACTTTGAGGGACAGAGTAGCAGGGGTACGGGTCTGGGGACCATGCTTTCAGGGGACATATAGGTCAACTGGCATAACAAAGCTTATTAAGAAATGTTCTGCATCTTACTTTGGTGAGTGGCGTCTGGGGTCTTAAAAGCTTGCAAGCGGCCATCTAAGATACATCAATTGGTCCCAACCACCTGGAGTAAAGGAGAATGAAGAACACCAAAGACACAAAGAAAGTAGTAGCCCAAGAGAGAGAAAGGTTCACATAAACCAGAGACTTCATCGGCCTGAGACCAGAAGAACTAGATGGTACCCAGCTACCACCAATGACTGCCCTAACAGGGAACACAACAGAGTCCCTGATGGAGCAGGAGAATGGTGGGGTGCAGAACTCTAGTAAAAAGACCAGACTTAATGGTCTGACTGAGACTGGAGGAACCTGAAAAACATGGCCCCTGGATTCTCCATCAGCCCAGAACTAAAACAATTTCCGAGGCCAACTCTTCAGACAAAGATTGGGCTGGACTGTGGGACATAAAGTGATACTGGTGAGGAGTGTGCTTCTTAGCTCAAGTAGATACAAGAGACTAAATGGGCAGCTTCTGTCCAGAGGTGAGATGGAAAGGCAGAGAGGGTTAGGAGCTGGTTGAATGGACATGGGGAATCAGGGGTGGAAAGGAGGAGTGTGCTGTCGCAGTATGGGGAGAGCAGTAAGGGTCACATAACAATGTATGTATAAATTTTTTTATGGGAGACTAACTTGAAATGGAAACTTCATTTAAACTACAACAATAGTAAAATTTTTTTAAAAATCCATTCATCAGTTGATGGACATTTAGATTGTTTTCACCTTTTGTGTATCGTGAATAATGCTGCAAAGAGCATTGGCGTATATCTGTCTGTTTGTGTCACTGCTTTCATGTCTCTTGGGTACATACCTAGGAGGTGAATTGCTGGGTCATATGACAGTGCTGTGTTTAACTTTTTGAGAAACCCCCAAAGTGTTTTCGACAGTGGCTGAATCATTTTGCATTCCTACCAGTAATGGATAAGGATTCCAGTTTATCCACATCCTCACCAACACTAATTATTTTCAATTTTTTAAAAAATCTTATACATGCTTGTGGGAGTGAAGCAGTATCTCATTGTGGTTTTGATTTTCATCAGCTGGCTTATGACTTTGAGCATCTTTTCATGAGTTTCTTGGCCGTTTGAATATCTTCTGTCTTTTGCTCATTTTTACATTGGGTTGGTTGTCTTTTGTTTGTTAAGTTGTAGAAGTTTTACATATATATTTTGGATATTAGACCCTTATTGGTTATATGTTCCTGTCTCTGGTGGTGTAGTGGTTAAGAGTTCGGCTGTTAGCCAAAAGATTGGCAGTTTGAATCCACCTGGTGCTCTTTGGAAACCATGTGGGGCAGTTCTACTCTGCTCTATAAGGTCTCTATGCATTGGAATTGACTCGACGGCAATGGGTTTGGTTTTGGTTTGGTCTTAGTTATCTAGTGCTGCTATAACAGAAATATCACAAGTGGATGATTTTAACAAAGAGAAATCCATTCTCTCACAGTTTAGGCAGTTAGAAGTTCGAATTCAGGGTGCCCGCTCCAGGGGAAGGTTTCTTTCTCTGCCGACTCTGGAAGACGGTCCTTGCCATCTATCTTCCCCTTGTCTAGGAGTGTCTCAGCCTAGGGGCTCCTGGTCCAAAGACGTGCTCCACCCCTAGCTCTGCCATCTTGTTGGTAGGAGGGCCCTTTGTCTCTCTGCTTACTGCTGTCTTTTATATCTCAAAAGAGATTTACTCAAGATACAACTTAAACCTGTAGATTGAGTCCTGCCTTATTAACATAACTGCTTCTAATCCTGCCTCATTAACATCATAGAGGTTAAGATTTACAGAAATAGGTTAACCACATCAGATCACAAAATGGTGGACAACCACACACTATTGGGAATCACAGCTTAGCCAAGTTGACATACATTTTTGGGAGACATAATTCAATCTATGATATTCTAATCTTTGGCCCCCCAAAATTCATATCCTTGCCACATGTAAAATATATTCACATTACATCATAGCAAAAGTCTTAAATCAACTCCATGTCCAAATTCCAATAATTCCTCTTCATCTGTGAAATCTAGAACACAAGATATGTGCTTCCAATTTACAATGGTGGAACAGACACAAGCTAGACATTTCCATTACAAATGGGCGAAACTGGAGGGAAAGAAGTGATAACAGGCACCCAGCAAATCAGCAGAACACATTACTTTAGCTCTTATGGCTTGAAAATAATCCTCTGTTCTCTCAGACCATTTAGGCAATGGCCCTGCCCTCCAGACTCTCGGAGTTGGCCACACTCTCTGGATTCTGGATGGAGGCCCCTAAGCCCTGGGCTTCAGCTCTACCTTCCAGGCCCACTGGAACAACTACTCTGCTTCCTCACATTTAGGTGGCCCTATTCTCCTAGTCCATCTGAGTGGTGACAATACCCCCTCAGCCCTGGCAGGACCCATTCTTCTTCCCTTTGGGTATGGCATCCCTGCCCCCTCAGCTTTGGGCAGCGGATCTGGCCCCATCCCACTGGCACTTGTGAAAGCAGTCCGACACTCTGGAATTGAATTGGTCAAGATCTAACTCTTTGAAACCTAGGAGGCTATGACCCCACCTATTGAAACCCCAGAGGCCATGGCTCCACCCTTTGAGACCCCAGGGGTCGTGGCCCTACCCTTTGAGACTGAGGCAGCTCTGCTTCTTCTGTTCCTTGTATCTTCAGCTTCTGCTTCCTGATTCCTTGGCCTCTTGGCCCCTTGGGCTTGCCTGGCATCTGCTCTGCTTAGGCAAGAGTTTCAAAGCTCTTTAGCTGTACAGAGAAGTGCCTGGAGGTACCCCACTCTGCCAGTAAACTTCAAGTGGAAGGCACTCAACTCTCTTGCTCAGCGTGTGGGCTCCAGTGCTGCCTTGCACTTATCTCCTGGTTCTGCTGCTGCCGTTTCTTTGCTGCTCCTTCTCACGGTCTGTGCCATCTCTGCTGTTACAGTTCTCATTACTTCTTTCTGAGTTTTCACCAGAATTGTCTGATGTTCCTAATTCCACCAACAGTCTCTTCAAGGCAATCTAGACTATTACTATTAGGCACTTTAAAACTCTCCCGAGCCTCTACCCATTCACAGTTTCAAAACCGCTTCCACATTTTGGGTATCTGTTAGAGCAGCACCCTACTCTTCCAGTACCAAATTCTGTCTTGGTTGTCTAGTGCTGCTCTAACAGAAATACCACAAGTGGATGGCTTTAGCAAAGAGAAATTCATTCTTTCACAGTTTAGGAAGCTAGAAGTCCGAATTCAGGGTGCCAACTCCAGGGGAAGGCTTTCTATGTTTGTCAGCTCTGGCAGAAGGTCCTTGACAACAATCTTCTCCTGGCCTAGGAGTGTTTCAGCACAGGGACCCCAGGTCCAAAGGACACGCTCCACTCCCAGCTCTGCTTTCTTGGTGGTAGGAGGTCCCTCTGTCTCTTTGCTTGCTTTTCTCTTTTGTACCTCAAAAGAGATTGATTCAAGATACAACCTAATCCTGTAGATGGAGTCCTGTCTCATCAATGTAACTGCCACTAATGTTGCTTCATTAACATCATTAAAAAAACCAGTTGCTGTCGAGTCAATTCTGACTCATACTCAATAGAACAGAGTAGAACTGCCCCATAGAGTTTCCAAGGAGCACCTGGTGGATTACAAACTTATAACCATTTGTTTAACAGACCTAGCTCTTAACCACTACACCACCAAGGTTTCCGTTAACATCATAGAGGTAGGATTTACAACAATAAGATAATCACATCAGATCACAAAATGGTGGACAAGCACACAATACTGGGAATCATGGCCCAGCCAACTTGACATACATTTTGGGGGGACACAATTCAATCTATGACAGCTCCCAAAATTATTCTCCCAATCTTTAGGTTACCTTTTCACTTTCATAAACTCCTCTGATGAACAAAAGTATTTAATTATTATGAGGTCACATTTATCTATTTTGTCTTTTTTTTTTTAATTGAGCTTTAGATGAAGGTTTACAGAAAAAACTAGCTTATCATAAACAGTTAGTACATATATTGTTTTATGGCTTTGGTTAACAACCGCATGACATGTCAATACTCTCCCTTCTCAACCTTGGGTTCCCTACTACCAGCTTTCCTGTCCCTTCCTGCCTTCTAGTCCTTGCCCCTGGGCTGGTGTGCCCCTTTAGTCTTGTTTTGTCCTGTGGGTCTGTCTAATCTTTTGCTAAAATGTGAACGTCTGGAGTAACTTGGTTACTGGGCTCAAAGAGTGTCTGGGGGCCATGCTCTTGGAGTTTCTCCAGTCTCTGTCAGGCCAGTAAGTCTGGTCTTTTTTTTTTTTTTAGATTTAGAATTTTGTTCTACATTTTTCTCTAGCTCTGTCCAGGACTCTCTCTTGTGATCCCTGTCAGAGCAGTCAGTGGTGGTAGCCGGGCACCATCTAGCTGTGCTGGACTCAGTCTGGTGGAGGCCATAGTAGTTGTGGACTATTAGTCCTTTGGGCTAATCGAAATTGTGTCTTTAGTTTTCTTCATTTTGCCTTGCTCCTGAAGAGGTGAGACCAGTGGAGGATATTAGCTGGCCACTCACAGGCTTTTAAGACCCCAGACGCTACTCACCAAAGTAGAATGTAGAACATTTTCTTTATAAACTATGTTATGCCAATTGAGCCACATGTTCCCTGAGACCGTGGTCCCATGGCCCTCAGCCCAGCAATTCTGTCCCTAAGGGAGTTTGGATTTGTCCATGGAGCTTCCATGACCTTACCCTGACAAGTTGTGCTGGTTTCCCCAGTATTGTATACTATATTACCCTTCACCATAGTTACCACTTATCTATTGTCTATTTAGTGTTTTTCCACCTCCACCCCTCCCCTCCCTCATAACCATCAAAGATTGTTTTTTTGTGTGTGTAAACCTTTTCATGAGTTTTTATAGTAGTGAGCTCATACAATATTTGTCCTTTTGTGATTGACTTATTTCAGTCAGCATAATGCCCTCCAGATTCATCCATGTTGTGAGATGTTTCACAGATTCTTCATTGTTCTTTATCATTGCATAATACTCCATTGTGTGTATGTACCATAGTTTGTTTATCCATTCATCTGTTGATGGGCATCTAGGTTGTTTCCATCTTTTTGCTATTGTGAACAATGCTGCCATGAACATAGGTGTGCATATGTCTATTCATGTGACGGCTTTTATTTCTCTAGGATATATTCCTAGGAGTGGGATTGCTGGAGCATATGGTGTTTCTATTTCTAGCTTTCTAAGGAAGGGCCATATGTTTTTCCAAAATGGTTGTACCATTTTGCATTCCCACCAGCAGTGCATAAGAGTTCCAATCTCCCCACAGCCTCTCCAACATTTGTTATTTTCGGTTTTCTTTGATTCGTGCAAGTAATGCTGTGGTGAGACAGTATCTCATTGTGGTTTTGATTTGCATTTCTCTAATGGCTAGCGATCATGAGCATTTTCTCATGTGTCTGTTGGTCGCTTGAATGTCTTCTTTGGTGAAGTGTCTGTTCATTTTCTTTGCCCATTTTTTAATTGGATTATTTGTTTTTTGTTGTAGAAAGGTTGGATTTTCTTATAGAGTTTAGAGATTAGACCTTTGTCTTACTTACAATGTCCTAAATTTTTTTTCCCAGTCTGTAGGTTCTCTTTTTACTCTTTTGGTGAAGTCTTTTCATGAGCATAAGTGTTTAATTTTTAGAAGATCCCAGTTATCTAGCTTATCTTCTGGAGTTTGTGTGTTGTTGATTATGGTTTGTATCCTGTTAATGCCATGTATTAGGGCCTCTAGTGTTGATTCTAATTTTTCTTCCATGAGCTTTATAGTTTTTGACTTTATAGTTAGGTGTTTGATTCATTTTGAATTAGTTTTTGTATATAGTGTGAGGTATGGGTTCTGTTTCATTTTTTCACAGATGGACATCCAGTTTTGCCAGCACCATTTGTTAAAAAGGCTGTCTGTTCCCATTTGATGGTTTTGGGGCCCTTGTCGAAGATCAGGTGACCATAGGTGGATGGATTTACTTCTGGGTTCTCAATTCTATTCCACTGGTCAATGTATCTGTCATTGTACCAGTACCAGGCTGTTTTGACTACAGTAGCTGTATAGTAGGTTCTGAGGTCAGGTAGTGTGAGTCCTCCTACTTTATTCTCCCTCTTCAGTAACGCTGTACTTATCCGGGGCTTCTTCTCTTTGCATATAAAGTTAATGAATATTTTTTCCATCTCTTTTAAAAATGTTGTTTGTGTTTGGATCAGGATTGCGTTGTATTTGTAAATTGCTTTGGGTAGAATTGTCATTTTGACAATGTTGAGTCTGCCTATCCATGAGCATAGTATGTTTTTCCATTTATGTAGATCTCTTTGGGTTTCTTGCAGTAACATTTTGTAGTTTTCTTTGTATAGGTCTTTTATATCCCTGGTTAGAGTGATTCCTGTCTTTTATTTTTTTAGGGGCTGTTATAAATCGTAGTGCTTTCCTGATTTCCTTTTTGTCGTTCTCTTTATTTTGTTGATCCTTTCAAAGATCCAGCTTTTGCTTTTGTTGATTCTTTGTATTGTTTTTCTATTCTCTATTTCATTTATTTCTGCTCTGATCTTTATTATTTCCTTTCTTCTGGTGGCTGTAGGATTCTTTTGCTGTTCTCTTTCTATTTGTTCTAGTTGTGTAGCCAATGTTTTGATTCTGTTCCTCTCTTCTTTTTTGATGTGTGCATCTATTGCTATAAATTGTCCTCTGAGGACTGCCTTTGCTGCATCCCAAAGGTTTTGATATGATGTGTTTTCATTCTTATTTGATTCTAAGAATTTTTTGATTCCATCTTTGATTTCTTCTATTACCCAGTGGTTCTTAAGCAGGGTGTTATTTAGTTTACATGTAATTAATTTTTTTCCTTGCTCTTCCTGTTGTTAATTTCTACTTTGATGGCATTGCAATCAGAGAAGATACTTTGTATTATCTCTATGTTTTGGATTTGTTTGAGGGTTGCTTTGAAGTCTAAGATGTGGTCTATTCTGGAGAACGATACATGTGTGTTGGTAAAGAATATGTACTTTGTAGCTGTCTGTATGGTTTCTGCCAAGTAATCAGAGCTAAGTCTTATTGTTTCCCCTCTGTATGTGACTTTTCATGTTTCTTGAGCTGCTCTCAGGATTCTTTCTTTGTCTTTGGTTTTAGCTAGTGTTATTATGATATGTCTTGGTGATTTTCTTTTGGGGTCTATCTTATATGATGTTCGTTGAGCTACTTGGATGGTCAGCTTTTCATCTCTCATGATATTAGGGAAGTTTTCTGTCAGCAATCCTTCAATGATCCTCTCTGTGTTTTCCATTTTCTCCCCCTGTTCTGGAACTCGGATCACTTGAAAATTTTTGCTTTTGACAGTATCCCACATAATCCTCAGGGTTTCTTCATTTTCCTTTGTTGTTTTTTCTGATTTTTCAACAAAGTTGTAGCCAAGTGTTTGTCTTCAATTTTGCTGATCCTGTCTTCCATCGTTTCAAACCTGCTCCCCCGCCCTTCTATGACACTGTCCATTTCTGAAATCTTGTTGTTTATGTTTTGGACTTCAAATTGTTGTTTTTGTAAGATTTCTAGTTGTGAATTTATTTTGGTACTTTGTATTATTTTCCTGAATTCTTCCTTTTTTTGTCTGTATTTTCCATGAATTTGTGTGCCTTTTCCATGAATTGTCTATTTTTTCCTCATTTTTATCTGCTTTTTCTTCAACTCTTGGATAGCTCTGAATATTTGAGATTTGAATTCCCTAACAGGTAGTTTTAGTGCCTTTTCTTCTACCAGAAAGTCATCTGGTGTTTTATTTTGGATGTCTACTGGAAAGAGTCTGTCCTGTTTTTTAATATGTTTTCATATTGTCTGCTGTGTTTGGGACATTCAGTAGTTGTTTTTCTCTTTTATTGATTGTAGATTTATTTGTTTTGTCCTGCTTTTTTGTTTTATTTGGTTATGTCTGAGCAGGTGGGCTGTGCATTCTGTGTTGTTTTCTCATCTGTGGACACGATATTTTTCACCTCCTTGTCCAATTGGCAGGGCCAGTTGCTCAGCTGTGGTGTAGCAGGGCAGGTCCAGCTGAAGGGGATTGGCTGGGATGGGTTGTTTGTGGCAGGTACTTGGACCGACAAGATGAGCCAGTGGTCAGAGCAGGGCAGGTTTCAGTAGGTTGTGCCTGTGCTAGTCAGGAGTGCAATGTTCAGCATGTGGTTCAGATAGGCAGGAGGTAGGGGGAGGGGGAGGTTGTGATGTGTGGAGCTAGTTTGGGTATGGAAAATAAGAGAGAGAGGAGAGAGAAACAGGAGAAAAAAAAAACGCTGAGAGAGCTTGCCATTGTAGCAGAGAGACAAGAACCTGAGAAATGGAGAAAAACAAAAAAGGAAAAAACAAATAAATATATTTAAAAAAAAATAATTTAAAAAAATGCCCCCAGGGATCTCACCGGCGTGGCCACACAGACCAAAGAATAGCTCCCATGCCAAGCAGTATAGCCCAGCTATAAGTGGTGGAGGTGATACACAGCACCAGGTATTCAGGAGACAGTAAAAGAAGGTAAGTAGAAAGAGATAAGAAACCGAAAAATGAAGAAAAATAAAAGGAAAAAAGAAAGAGAAAACAAATTAAAAAAAAACCCACACGGATCCCACCAGCATGGCCTCCCACACTGGGGAAATGGACTGGGAAAGCAGTTCCTCAGCTGAGCAGCGCTTCTCAGCCTGTCAAGAAGAAGCAAAGGCAGCACACAGAGTCCGGTGTTTGAGAGAAAGGAGGGGGAGAAGGTGAGAGACAGGGAAGAAACCAAAAGAGGCTGAAAAAAGCAATATCAGCAACAAAGAAATGACATTGAATAAGCCGGCTAGTGTGGGCAGGGCGAATCTGTGTAGCATGGAAATGGCGTGTCCTGTGCCGCAGCTGTGGCCTGTGCTGAGGACGGTGGATCAGCTCTCTGGGAAACCAGGAACCTGTCTGCCGGGAAGCAGTGATCTAGCCCTCTTGGAAGCTGGGAATTCACCCACCGGAAAGCAGCAAATTGGACTGCCAGAAAGCCAGGAATCCACTTGCCGAGAAGCAGCAAACTGGCCAGCCAGGAAGCAGCGAAGGTCAAGCAAGGAGAGGCAGAGTAGGGGGGTGAGAAACCATCAGTCACTGGCTACCAGGTGCTCTGTCTCCTGCTGGGAGCTCCATGAATCTGCTTTCCCATACTCCCTGACCATTGATCTCCGGCAGGAGTCCAAGATGGTGAATTCCTGCTGTGTTAGCTGATGGGGACCTCTGCTTGTAACTTTTCTTGCTCTCTGTTCTCTGTTAGTTTTTTATACCATTTGGTGCTTGGCTGAGTTTTTTTTTTTTTTTTAATCGCTTCATTTATTTTAGATATAGCTGAAAAGAGACAGAGCATATAAGATTTATCAGAAACCTCCCTTATCTCTTTTATCCAAATTTGCCTATATCCAAGTTGGTGTAGTTTACAGCTACTTAGGAGAAAATAATATAATTTGAATTTAAGGGGTAAGCAATTTTATTTTATTTTTATTATGTGGGTATGTGGATATATTCATTTATATGCTAGCTTTATAAATTAATGATCTTTATAAAAGACATATTCCTTTTCTGTCTTCTGAAATTAAAACCATCTGAATTTTATTGATTCACAGTTACAGGTCTGGCTTTGGCATTTTTTTCATTTAAATTTGGGAAAACATTTTAAAGAAAATAATAATTTTTTTATTGTTTTCATTAAAACTTTTTTTTGTGCCTTTAAGGAATGGACTTTCTATTTGGTTGGTTTTCGTCCTTTCCATAAGTTACTTTCATGGTTTTCTTTCTTTATCTTTTTTCTACTCAGGAAGATACTACTTGTTTTAGATTGCAAAGTAAGTTTAAACTTTCAAATTGTGGCTTTACTTATTTATCTTTTAATTAGACGACAGGTACCACAGAATTAGATTGATTTGTTTAATCACACTCTTTGGTTGAGCCCAGTATGATCACTGCCTCCCTCCCTCTTCCTCTTCCTCCTTCTTCCTTTTGTCATTGCTGTTCTTCTTCCTCTTCTTTAAATAAATTAATTTTAATCACTTTTAATACCCCATTCTCACTCCCAGTTTCTTCTCTGCCCAGGCCCCACACCCAAAGATTCTGCTTGAATTGGTTTGTGGTAGGGCCTGGGCCTTGTTATTTTTAACACGGTAATTTTAAAATGTAACCAAGGTTGAGAATCAATGGTAAATCTTTGCTGTTCAAAGTGTGAACCCAAGACCTGCAGCATTGGCATCACCTGAGAGTTTGTTACACATGCAGAATTTCAGTTCCCACCTCGGATCCACTCAATAAAAATCTGCATTTTTAAATCCTGAGGTGATTTGTAAGCACTGTAAAATTTGCGAGACACTGACTTAGAGCAAGGGCTAATTTCAATTCCTGGCTCTATAACTATTAGCTATATGACCTTAAGTAAGGTAATCAATCTCCCTGTGCCTCAAATTCCTCATCTGTAAAGGGGGGATAACAATAATACCTACTCACAAAGTGTTCAATGCTCAGCTACTAGCCAAAAGTTTGGTGGTTCAAACCCACCCAGAGGCGCATCAGAAGGCAGGCCTAGTGATCTGCTTCTGAAAGATCACAGCCTTGAAAACACTATGGATCAGTTCTACTCTGCACGCATTGGGGTGACCATGAGTCAGAATTGACTCAACAGCAACTAACCACCACCACCACCACTTATAGGACTGTGAGGATCTAATACGATAGTGCACCAAAGTGTTTAAAACAATGCTAGACTCATAGTAAGTACACAACAAATGTTATTATTATTTATTACCTTTCTTGCTTCTTCTCTTAAGTATACTTCTTGGTCTCCTTTCTATCCATTACTTTAATCACTGGATTTGCAGTTGCCACAGGCTAGCCCAAGAAGTCAACTGGGTTCTTTTAAAAATATGTAGATTCCTCAGTTTCATCTCTCAAGATTCTCATTCAGTGGGTTAGGGAGGGTCTCTAGAGAATCTGTATTTTTAAAATAGAAGGTGATTTGATGCTCTAAGTCCTTGGACTGGGAACCACTGCTTTAAATTCTGATGTTTCCCAGGGTTCGTTCTATACTCCTCCACTGCTGTGACATCAACTGCATCTATGGCCTAATGATGCAGGTATTTTTATGAGCTTGAGACCAATATGTTCAACTGTCCACTACAACTCTCCACTTGGGCATGACCAAAACTCAGCTTATACTGTCTCCACCCTCTGAGAACTTTTTCCTCCTTCGCTATTCTCTATGTCAGTCAATGGTTTCACCACTCGATACTGTTACCAAAGCCAGAAACTTGGGAGTCATTCTTGTTCTCTTCCTCTCTAATAGGCTTATTCAGTTGATAAGCATGTCCTTTAAAAAAATTATTGTGGTAAAATATATATAACAAAATGTTTGCCATTTTAGCCATTTTAAAGAGTACAATTCAGTGACATTAATGACAATCACCACATTGTGCTACCATCACCACTATCCCTTTCCAAAAGTTTTTCATCACTCCAGACAGAAACTCAGCACCCCTTCAGCAATAACTCCCCATTTCCCTCTTCTCCTAGCCTCTGGTAACCTTTAACAGATTTTTCTCTCTATGCATTTGCCTATTCTAGATATTTTATTTATTAGAAATTTTGGTTATCCATTCATCTTTTAATGGATACTTAGGTTGTTTCCACTTTTTGGCTATTGTGAATAATGCTGTAGTAAACATTGGTGTACAAGTATTTATTTGAGTCCCTACTTTAAAGTCTTTTGGGTATATACCTAGGAGTGGAATTGTTGGGTCATGTGGTAGTTCTATATTTAACTTTTTGAGGAACCGCCAAACTGTTTTACATAGCAGTTGCACCATTTTACATTCCCACCAGCAATAGATGAGGGTTTCAATTTCTCCACATCCTCACCAACTCTTGTTATTATCCACTTATCTGATAATAGTCAGCCTAGTGGTATCTTATGGCTTTGATTTGCATTTCATATGAGTCAGAATAGATTTGATGGCAACTGGAAAAAGACAAAAAATGAACAAGTAGAACAATAGTTCGGGTGGTAGTAAGTACTATGGAGGGAGGCAAGGAATGAGAGTATAGGAAATGTGGACAATAAGCAGAGGTTGGGGATGGGAGAGAAGAAAGTGAGAGGTTGAAATTTTAAACAGGATGATGAAGAAAGGCTCATTGAGATGACATTTCATCCAAGATCTAAAGTAGATGAAAGAGTGAATCATAAAGATACATGAGGGCACTCAGATACCTCACACTGAGGAAGAAATATTTGCGTAGACCTTAAGGTGGGTGCCTTTTTGGCATGTTTGAGAAAATGTGAGAACTGTATGACTGGAGTATAATCAGTGAAGCGGACAGTAGTAGAATATGAAGTCCAGAAGGGAGATGGAGAAAGATTGCAGGGCCTTGATCACCATCGCAAGGACTTTGGATTTTATTGGACTGAGAAGGGAAGCCATCAAAGGGTTCTGAGCAAAGGACTGAATATCTGACTTGGATTTTAACAAGATCACTGTTGCAGCCATGTTAAGAGTAAACTGAAGTGAGGCAGGAAGACCAGTTAGGGGATTACTGCAATAATTGCAGTAAGAGATGATGACTTAGACCAAGCTGGCAGTAGTGGACCTACTAGGATAGGATCAGATTATGATCAGATTATGATACATTTGAAGATAGACCTAGTAGGATTTACCAAAAGATCTATGGAGTGTGTGGGAGAAAGAGAAAAGTCAATGATACCTCCGAGGATGTAATCTAATAAACTGGAAATCTAAATAAACTGAAATGTAGAAGATTGTGGGAAGAAGAGGTTCATTTTTCTCTGTTGTGAGGTTGGAGATCAAGAATTTGGTTTTGGGTATGTAAAATTTGAGAAGCCAGTTAGATATTCAAGTAGACAGACATGAGTCTGGAGTTCTGGAGAGAGGTCTGGACTGGAAAACTAAACTTGAGAGTTAGCAGAGTATAGATGTCATTTAAAGCCAAAAGAATGGACAAGATTAGAAAGGAGTGACTATGGAGAAGATGCCCAAGGTCTGAGTCAGTGGCACCCCAAAGTTTAAAAGTAAGAGAGAAGAAGAGGATCCAGCAAAAGAGACTGAGAAAGAGTGAGTAGTAAGATAGGATGAATGGAAAAGTAGGATATTTTGGAACCAAGTGAAGAAAATGTTTAAAGGAGTGATCAACAGTATCAAATGTTTTAGATTAGGTCACGTAAAAGAAGGGTTGAGAACTGAACAATAGATATAGCAGTGTGGAGATCATGGGGTCTTTTACAAAGGTATTTGCAGTAGATAAAGCCATAGTCGTGGAGTCAATTTCGACTCGTAGTGACCCTATAGGACAGACTAGAACTGCCTCATAGGATTTCTAAGGCTGTAAATCGTTATGTAAGTAGACTGCCACGTCTTTCTCCCGTGGAGCAGCTGGTGGGTTTGAACCATCGACCTTTCGGCTGGCAGCCGAGGGCTTAACACTCCAGGGCTCCTTTTGCAGTGGATAGTTCAGGGTAAAAAGCATGCTTAAAGTGGGTCCCAGAGAGACTGGGAGAAGAGGAATTGGAGACAGGAAGTATAAACAATTCTTTCAAGAAGTTTTGCTATCAAAGAGAACATAAACTGAGATGTGAGTTTGAGAAGTTTTGGGGTTGTTGTTAAAGGTGTAAGAATTACAATTTGTTTACAAGCTGATGAAGGTAAAATGATGGGACAATGAATGATGTGGGAGAGTGCCAATAGAACTTCTGGAGGGACATCCTTGATTAAGTGAAAGGAGGTAAGATTTACTTCACAAGTGAAGGGCTGGCCTTGCATAGGAGGAAAGACAGAATACATGAACACAGAAGCAGTCAGCAGGTAGATGTTGGGGTAGCAGTATCTAGATTTTCAGAAAAACAGTCACCTGGATGTGGCTTCTGATTGCTTCCATTAAAGACCATTTCAAAGACCATCATAACATTTTTTCCTATTATATATTGACTTTTCATTTGTTAAACATTTTTAAAAGAGCCTAGTATGCATGATACTCCTGATGTAAATATAAAATATCCCTGCACTTCTAAGAATCAGTCTGGTGGGTGAAAGAAGTAAACAAATCATTGTAGCGTGATAAGCGTTATGAAAACATATACAAAGTGCTGCAAGAGCTGATACTGAGAAAAACATTGAACAGAATCTTGGCATGTATCCAAAAATAATTTACTATAGTTTAATATTCTGGGTCAGTAAGCTTTTTAAATCCTATGCTGTAACATGATAAATGTGAAAATCCTCATTTCCCTCAAAGACAGTTAAGTAATACTGTATTTGTCTTTTTGTTAATTTGAGAGTAATATAGAGAAACTGGCTTGAAGCTTTTAATACTTTAGCTTTCTAGCCTGCAAACTTCTAACATCCCTGTAGCAGACATCAAACTTGCTTCCATGCCAGAAAGTGCTTGATTATTGAGTCAAGGTTTTAAAAACATTTTTTTCATGTGATACTTTTTCTTAAGAGGAACTCATTAATGATAATTTAAACATTTACACATTTAGCCTGAATTTTAAACATTTGGTAGGAGTTGTTTATATATATACATATATTTAAACTTTCAGGGAACAAATTTTTAAGACCCATTCTCTTTAGAAGTTATTATTACAAAATGACTTATTCACTTCACGGTTCTAATTTCATAAAAAAATTTTTTTCGAAACAGAGATTGACGTTTAGGACCCAGCTGCAGTAATCCAAAATCAGCTACATGCAGCTGCACTCTGGTTCCCCTAATTCACTCTAACAGTTTGTAGTGGGTTCTGTAAGTGACATTAGAAAAAGCACAGCAGATGTGCAAGATGGCTCCTGAGATCTAAAGTGGGGCAGATGGTTCTCTGGTTGATTGACAGCCTGGGGAGTACTGCAGCAAGGGTCACCTCCTGTGGAGGAGTTTTCTTTTCCTTACTTCTGCCTGAAAATGAAACTGTCACACAAGAAAGAAAAAGCAGGGGATGGCTATTCAGAGTGTCTTTCTTTCCTAATATTCACTGTAGTGAAGAGATTCTCAGCAAAAATGTCACCTACCATGTGGGTAAAGTTCTCCTTCTCTAACCTTTGACAAAGAGTTGACTGTTTGCATAGTTATAACAAAACACATTCATGTCTTGAACATAACACTCAGGATACAGGAGTCAGAGATGAAATTAATAAAATAACAAGGAATTAATGTAATTGGGGTTTATTAGCCACCAAACAGTATTGATTAGAACCATAATATTTCCTCAGTGGAAGTCCTATTGTTGTTAGGTGCTATTGAGTGGAATCCGACTCATAGTGACCCCAGTGGTTAAGCGCTTGGCTACTAACCAAAAAGTCAGCAGGTCGAATCCACCAACCACTCCTTAGAAACCCTATGGGGCAGTTCTATTCTGTCTATAGGGTCGCTCTGAGTTGAGATCAACTCCGTGGCAAAGGATTTGGGTTTTTTTTTAATCTTTGTGGGAGCAGACCTGGTCTTTCTCCCATGGAGCTGCTAGTGGGTTTGAACCACTGATCTTTGGGTTAGCAGCTGAGCACTTAACTACTGTGCCACCAGGGCTCCTAGGAAGCTCTATATTACTCTTAAAAATAAACTTCTTTTACGTTTTAATTAGAAAGCCAGATAAACTATTTGCTGTTATTAACCAAGAATGGTTACCTTTCTTTTTTTTCTTCCAAATTCCTTCTCTACCTTAAAAGCTTCAAGGAGAAAAGCAAAAACAGACCCATATTTACTGAATGCAAACTAAGCGCTGAACTGTGTTAGGTGCTTTCTTATAACTACATGATTTGAAATCTCAGCAATTTTAATCAACTCTTTCTTCTTAGGTTCATTTTAATGCAGAAACATAGGCCCCATAATTTTATTGATGCTTCTCTTCATCTCTTCTGCTGTAAAAGGGAAACCAAGCAAAAAATACCACCCCAGGAAAATATATTCAAGCGTAAGTTCGGAGGCATTCTAGGATTCCAAGATTTCTGGAGTCGCCTTAAACCAGCTCTGGTAGAAATTCACACAGTGGCCAATGCAAAATATCTTTGTAGAAGAATCTCAGGAATGGCAGTCTGGTTGGGGGTGGGGTGGGGGTGTAGGGCTAGGGGAATGGTCTTAAAATTTCATTTGTATAAAACTATGCTTGCTTCGAAGGAACCCCAGCTGCTAACCAAACGGTCAATGGTTTAAACCCATGAGGTGCTCCATGGGAGAAAAATGTGGCACTCTGCTTCTGTAAAGATTATAGCCTTGGAAACCCTATGGAGCAGCTCTGTTCTGTCCTGTAGGGTCGCTGTGAGTCGCAATGGACTTGACAGCAACGGGTGTTTTTTTTTTTTTTTGGATGTTTGTTTGGAGTGACTTGCCAAATCTGTCAGTGAATTCACATCCCCAAGGAAGTCTGCTTTTTGGAAAGTCTTCAAGAAGTACTGCATTTTGATAAAAGTCTGAACACTATAGTGGACCGTATATGTGAATTAATTTAGAGTTTACTCCTAAGACTGGTGAACTAAACTGGGTCCTGACAAAGTGGGCAGAAGTCTCCTAGTTGTTTTGTTACTGTTGTTAGTGTTGTTGAGTCGCCCTGACTCATTGTGACCCCATGCATAATGGAACAAAATGCTGCCTGATAGGTTGCTGATCCAACTATTATGATCCATAAGGTTTTCACTGGCTGATTTTTGGAAGTAGATTCTTTCTTCATAGTTGATCTTAGTCTGGAAACTCTGCTGAAGCCTGTTCAGCATCATAGCAATATACAAGCCTACACTGACAGAGGGTTGGTGGCTACACATGAGGTTTATTGGCCAGAATTGAATCTGGGTCTCCTACATGGAAGACAAGAATTTTACCACTGAACCACCAATGCCTTGGGACATTTATATAGGGCTTTATTTAAAAAAAAAATTGTATCTTTATGTATACATATATATATAAAATATATGTGTGTGTCTATATATATAC
>NW_004444037.1:9222100-9261354 GCF_000243295.1 Trichechus manatus latirostris | reverse complement strand
AAAATAAAATACAAAATCAAAAGGAAGATAATAAATATTGACTTTATTAAATAAATATTGAATTGTATAAGACTTCCAAATAATATATTTTCAAACTCAGGCTTACTTTTCAAAACACAACTTTTTAATTTTTAAATTTGAAATGGCTATACACATGTCCTGATCAAGACTTTTTAATGATGATCTCTTTGAATTCTTAGTAGTTCTAATCAATGAGAAAATTCGAATGTAACAACCATTCAATGTTTACAATTGAAATATTAAAGAACTCTAACAGCTCTTTTCCTATCTTTCATTAGGAAATGTAACATAAAATTGCCCTGTGATAATACAAATAAATTTTAAATCTAGACGAACTTTTAAATTTCAACTATGTCAAAATAACAATGAGCTCGAATTTGTAGAACACACATGCATTGTTAGAACAGTCTCCCTGAAGCTGGCCTAGACACCACGAAAAGGGCACATCAGCTACAAAAAGTCAGATGTGTCCAATTAACGTGAAGACTAAAATTTGGGGTTGCTCTCTGGGGCTCCTCCCTGGAGCTGCACCAGGCAGGAGCCCCTGTCCTGTTTCCTCGTGCCCCCATACTACCAGTAGCACCTTGGGTTGCCTGCCATGCTTCCTAATATCTAGAATAGGAACATCTCCAGCAGCCCCATTGGCTCCTTGGCCATGATGGGCAGCAGTATGTCCTTCAGCTGAACCTTCGGAGATTTAGAGTAGAGAAGAAAGAGTTGAATGTTGTTCATCATTTTAATAACCTGTGGAGTCCACAGGCACACCATTAGACTTTGTTCCCTTCTAGTTACCTTCAGATGATCACAAACAAGATTGCTCAGACTGCAGGCAACTGGCCTGTGGGCTCTGCCAACAGCCCACCCTAAAAGCTAAGTGGATCAATTGCTCGTGGATATAGCATTCACAGAACACTAGTTGGGAAGAAGTCTACCTTATGCTATAGTTTCAACTCTTCTCTTTACTGGCTCTTTTACTTTGTCAATTACTCTCAAATCTTCATGGAATTAAAAAAACAAAAACCAAAGCTAACCTTCAATTTATTCCTTATTTTTCCTGAAGCTACTATCCTATGTCTTGCTTTCTCCAAACACCTGAACTTCTAGAAAGAGTAGTCTCCATTGTCTCTGCATTATTCCTAACCACTCTTTTCTCAACCCATTGTAATCTAAGTTCTAATGAAACTATTTTTACAAAAGTTATAACCTCTTTATTTCTATGTTTAGTGGATAGTTCTCAGCCCTTATCAGCATTTGACATGGTCGGCCATTCCTTCTGTTTTGGAACATTCTCTTTCCTTGGCTTCTATGACATTAGATTTTGAGCAATAAGTATTTGTTGAACATTTACAATGTGCCAGGTACTCTTCTAGCACTGGATAGTCTCTGATGACATGAGTATTAATGAAAAATTCTGAATCATAATTGTGATTATGGAAGTGCAAGAGTTCATATGCAAAGACAAAATTTTTCTTGACACTGAAATCGAGGAGGAACTTATTACATGGGTTTCCATTTATACGAATTAACAAGTACCCTAAACAATTCCTTCATAATTAATTTTTAAAAAGTAATGTCTAACAAGCAGACATTTCTTATGCTGATATTTCATTAGATCTTAATTCAGTCGAGGTATTTCTAAGAGTTTTGATTTAATTTAATCCAGGTAGATTGATTTCTGGTGATCTTACAGTTCAAAACTAGAGCACCAAGGATCTGAAAATGAGTGTTAATATATTCTGTAGACTATCTCTCTCAAATGTGAAACAACTTCCAGTGACCTTAAATCTTTACCAGTTTGTGTTTGAATTCTCTGATTGTTGCATTGCCCAAAATACTGAAGGACTCAATAAACCTCTAAACACTAGCACAGGGGAAAGTAAAGACGGCAGTTTACCTTGAATGTGGTAGAGTTCTATTTGTTCCCACACAAAGAGCACCATGCCCTTTCATCAACTGAAATCAAACTTATTGATTGACTTGATTGCTGGGCAATCAGTGAGCAATGAAAAAGGTTGTTGTCAGGTGCCATCGAGTTGGTTCCGACTCAGAGCAACCCTATGTACGACAGAATGAAACACTGCCCGGCCCTGCGCCATCCTCACAATCATTGTTATGTTTGAGCCCATTGTTGCAGCCACTGTGTCAATCCATCCTGATGAGGGTCTTCCTCTTTTTCGCTAACCCTCTACTTTACCAAACATAATGTCCTTCTCTAGGGACTGGTCCCTCCTGATGACATGTCCAAAGTATGCGAGATGAAGACTTGCCATCTTCGCCTCCAAGGAGCACTCTGGTTTTACTTCTTCCAAGACAGACTTGCTCATTCTTCTGGCAGTTCATGGTATATTCAATATTCGTCACCAACACTGAAATTCAAAGTCATCAATTTTTCATAAAATTTTTTTCAAAAAATTTTGCTTTAGCATATAGCTCACCTAGAATGTCTAACTTTTTGTTCCATCTCTTTAAAAAATGTATTCAATAAATTCATTTAACAAATATTTATTGATTTCACACTATGTGCCAGACAGACGTGGTTCCTACTCTCATGGATCTTTTACTTTAGTGAGTGGAGAGAGAGAAAACAAATAATAGTTTTAGATCATGATAAGTGCTGTGAAAACAATAAACAAGGTACATGAGAGTGAATGGGAATACTACTTTAACTGGGTGGTTAGGGAAGGCCTCTCTGATGTGGTGACTTTCAGCTGCAAGCTGAGACAAGAAGTCATGTAAACATCTGGAGGATGAGTGTTCTAGAAGAGGGAACAGCAATTGCAAAGGACTTGAGCCCTGAATGAGCTTGAATAGTGACTACTAATATTGATTATTTTAGGAATACATTTGGGAGTATCAAGACTTATAAGTCTCTGTCCTAAAGGAGTTCTGTAGCAGAGACAGAAATAAGCCAAAAAAAAAAAAATCACAGCAACAGTGCAGAACTACATAGCCGTGACAGAGTGTGTGCCAGGTAAAGTGGTGCTAAGAAGGAGAAGTGGTTAGTTTTCCTCCTGGATCAGGAAAGGCTTCATAGCGGAGATGATGTAAAAGCAGGATTTTGAAATATCAATGGAATTGACAAATAGAGGAAAGTTTGGGGGGGTTTTGGATTGATTCAGGCTTAGAGAATCGGGAGTGCAAAGGCCTACTGACTGTGTTTCATGTTAGTACCCACTAAAGTATTAAAAAAGGCTGACGAGGCACAGAGGCAAAGCCGTAAAGGACCTTACACTCTCTGTATAATGGAAGCAATCAAAAGGCTGTAAGGAAGAAACCACAGGGTAGGACTTGTGTGTTAGATGGATCACTGTAGGATGTCTCTCTTAAATACACCTGTTGTGTGCTGTAGAGTTGATTGACTCATAGTGATCCTATATGACAGAGTATAACTGCCCTGCAGGGTTTGCAGGGCTGAAATCTTTACAGGAGCAGATTGCCAGGTCTTTTCTTCCAGGGAGTGGGTAGGTTCAACCGACTGACCTTTCTGTTAGCAGCCAAGTTCTTAACCATTGAGCTCTAATACTGAGCTCCTGACTCAAGCAGGTGCTCAGTATTTGTGGAATTAATAAACAAATGGTGATTGACTGGTGTGGGAGTATGATGTCTGATGAGAAATCATGAGCCTCACACCAAATGTAGATTCTCTCATTGATAGAGCCACTGAGTGCTTAAAACCTTTTTAAGATGCTGTTTTAATCCTAACAACCCTACGAAGTAGCTATTGTTTCCATTTTTCAGCTGAGAAAAACTTGAAGCTCAGAGAGGTAATGTACTGTTGTCCAACATTCTAAAGCTAAGCTGTCCCACCTAGGCTCAAACAGGGTCTAACTGATTAGCAAGCGTACACGCTTAATAATTACTTTATAATACTTAGCCTATAGAGCCCTGGTCGTGCAGTAGTTAAGAGCTGGGGCTGCTAACCAAAAGGTCCCCAGTTTGAATCCACCAGCTGCTCCTTGGAAACTCTGTGGGGGCAGTCTACTCTGTCGTATAGGGTCACTATGAGTTGGAATTGACTTCACGGCAATGTGTTTGGTTTTTTTTTAAATAGGGTAAAAGAATGAAATGTATTAATTATGTGAAGCCTAAAAATACAGAAATCCAAGAAAAGCTGGTAACTTTTAGCAAAGGGATAAAACGGAGCTCCAGAACCTTCTGTTAGCCGAACACTGCAGTATCACCCAGGTGCGGAACAACCGCCTGAAGTCAAGCCTTCCTGGGCGATTTAGTGAGGAGGTGGGGCGGGGCTTTCAGCCCGTGGCGGCACCTGCGCAGCCGCAACGCAGCTCGGGAGAGTCAAGGCCTAGGACGGAATGGAGGAGGGGCCAGTAGAGAGGCAGAGCCGACAGACGCAGGCGCGTGCGTCGGTTCCGAGGCAGCCCGCGCTTAGACGCCGCAGCGAAGCTTGACGTCACATCCTGTCATAGGTTAACAGTGCATCCGGGTTGCGGTCATTTTGAGCCGGTATCTGGGTGACTTCTCTGGACTGCAGAGTGTCCTCCCTCCCGCCCCCCCTCCCCCCCGCTTGCCCGTGCACCTCCAGCTTTACGCGCGCTTCCCCCCTCCCCCCGTCGTTGCCGGGCCTTCTGCCCCAGATTGACGGTGCTTGTCGCTCCATCGCTCACCGCTGTCGTCGGGAGGTGGGTGAGTTGACGCAGAGAGCCCCCTTCTGCCCCCACCTACCCACTCACAACCTCAGCTCACCCACCCAGCTACCCCCCACTTTCCGCCATTTTCCTGCCTGTGAGGGTGGAGCGATCGCGCCTCGGGTCTCGGGCTCATGAGTGCTGGTGACCAGGGAAGGCGACGGAATGTTTATGGAGGGTGTGGACGGGAGAGATGCGTAGTGACGGATGGGAGTGGGAGGGTGCTCAGTCAGTAATAGGTGGGAGACTAGAGTAGCGGCAATAGTGGCTGGGGGATGGAGTGCGGGAACCGACAGTAATAGGCCGAGAACGGTCCAATGTAGTTTTTTCTTTGAAATTAACAGATTAAAATGCTATTGTGTAAAGGGGCCTTGTCAACCCTAGTAGTCTCTTTTTAGGGTTTTCTAGCGTGCTACGTTTTAATTCTTCTGCGGTTGCTTTGGGATATAAGGAGTTTATTCGGGATATAAGGAGTTTATTCGGGATATAAGGAGTTTATTCGGGATATAAGGAGTTTATTCGGGATATAAGTAGTTTATTCAGCAAGGTCTATTCATGAATTTATCCTGGCCTTTCCGTTCCTTTTACCTAGCTAAGGGGCTGGCAAGTAATGGACCATTAGTGATGGCTTACTGAATAAATGAATTATGGAAGGGCCCAGTTGCTGTCCTGTTTGTGTATGTCATTTCCCGTTTCATGCAGTTTTTTTAACGCGAATAATCATGACTCTATAAACACTGTAAAATATATGGTTATCTGATCTGTTGGTGTCTTAAGTCCCGAGGCCTGGGTAAAAATAATCTAAATGAAAAAAATAAAAATGTTTATTCTTGAAATGCTGCACATTTTTTAAATCTCCTACATCCTTTTGGTTAGCCTAGCACTTTAACCATTGTGCCACTCCTTTATATTTTTCTTAGCCTCTGTTTGGAGGGAAGGGGGAGTTTGGAGGATACAGAATTTGCTGTTAGATTTACACCACAGGGAGAAAGACATGACGTCTTCTATTATTCCAGTTTTTTGGAGTACTGTTTTTTGGGAGAGGTTGCATGTTTCCTAATGACTGTTTCAAAGATGGCAAGACAATTCTTGCTTACTTTGGACACTTTATTTGGAGGGTCCAATCCCTGGAGAAAGACATGATACTTGGTAAAGTAGAGGGTCAGCAAAAAAAGGAGGAAAACCCTCAATGAGATGGATTGACACAGTGGCTGCAACCATGGGTTCAGATGTACCTCCTGTGAGGATGGCACAGGACTGGGCAGTGTTTCCTTCTGTTATACATGGGGTTACTATGAGTTGGAGTCAATTTGTAGGCAGCTAACAACATTTCATTTTGTAAAATTGAGGCCCAAAAATGATTTTTGAGATTTTTCCTCTTTTATTTTGGGGGAATTATCTTAATTATTGTGCATAGATTTATGAAAAGACCAAAATATAGAATAATGTGAAATAAACCAGCTTCAGGAGGGAAAATATGGCCATTGTTTTATTTATAGCCTTTTTTATCTTAATTTGATATTACTTGGTAAATACTTACAAAGCACCTATTTTTTTTTTTTTTTCCAGTTAAGGGCCCTAACATGAATAATCAGTTCCAAATTAATAGGGTTGTAACTTTTTCATTTATGTAACTATTTTTATGATGTCAAATACTTAAGATGTAGTGGTTAGTAAATATTTGTTGATTGATTGCCACGTAGACTAGTGTTTTTACTATGTCATAAATAATAAATGTTGACCTATCTCGTGATCGTTCCCAGTACTTAACATAAATGTTTTTGATGCAGGGAAGATGAATGGGAGGACTGATTTTCGAGAGCCGAATGCAGAAGTTCCAAGACCAATTCCCCGTAACTATCTATTAAGCTTTTATAATTAGAAACACTTGCTATGCAAAGAAATTTTGACTGCCTTGAGTGATAGCAGGGCTGGCTTCATGGGCATGTGACTTAAATGCAGTCACAGAGAGCCCTGTGCTTAGTTTAATGCTGTGCAGTTACCATCTTGAAATTCATAGTAATGATTTGAACAAGAGGTCCCACAATTTTCGTTTTGCACCAGGCCCCAGCACATTATGTAGCCAGTCTTAACTAGCACATTGTAGCATTAACTTCTGTTTTGAAGTCCAAGTTTGTTGAAAGTTTACAAGCCAGTTGTTTTATTACATGATAGAGAAATTGAGTGTGTTTTGTTAATATTTAGACTAAACTATTTTTTTAGACTTTTTTTTTTATAGAGGTGTTTTAATGTTTTCCGTTTTTCTTTGGTGAAAAGACATAGGGGCTGATTATATTCCAACAGAGGAAGAAAGAAGGGTCTTCGCAGAATGTAATGAAGAAAGCTTTTGGTTCAGATGTAAGTTAAATTTTCTGATCAACATAATTTGACCTTTACTACCTAAAATTATAATGACTGTATAGAACAAATTGGCAAACTTGTTGACGTACTGAGGTTGTTGCCAAAGGGGATTGATTAAGGAAATAGAGGTGAATTGTACACATCTTAAAGTAATAACTTACACAACTTTTTTCAAGACAGTAAAGTAATTTTGTCAATAACAGCACTTACTTAACATCCATGGATTATATCAAAACAGTCCAGTAAGGTTGATAACAATTATCCTCACTTTACAGATGAAGAAATTGAAGTTTAGAGATGTTAAATGAATTGCCTAGAGTTGCACAGTTGGTAAGTTGTGATGTCTAGACTTGAAGCCAGGTCTGTCTGAAATGGAAACTCATGATTTTAACTCAAGCTTTTAACCATTACATAATAAGAACTGGTTAGTTTACATTTTATCAGTGTGAAATGTTATTATACTGCCAGCTCTTGATTTCTGACTAGGGACTTTATACCTCAAGATTTTATTTTTTAAATACAGAGGCTGTTGAAAGTAACACAAAACATAATCTTATTTACTTTCAACAAAACCATAGTGTTGTGCCTGAAAAGTGCAATCCTTTCAGGTAAGGTAATCTTAACAAAAAAGGATGGAAAAAAATTATGTATCATAGTTTGGATGGATTTTTTGTTAAAGAAGGGCAACTTGAGCTATTGAACAAATGTACATTTTCATTAGTCAGCCTAGTATTTTTGCTTACAGTATGCAGGTTACTGTGATCGGCATATAAGTTTTATGAGATACAGTCTTTCTCTTAAAGTAGTTTTATGAAGTAGTTGAGACAGAGCTAAGGCATGAAACATTTCGAGAAAGATTAAGTGTATAACTGCAACAGGAATTTTAAAAAGATAATTCGAACTGACTTAGCTTAAATAGACTTTGTTAGAAAATGAGACTTAACAACTAGTAGGACTTAATTGAAGCAAAAAGGGGAGGGAGGATTTAGATGAAAAGGAATAGTGAGAGGAGGCACAGAGTCTACTATAACCTGATCTAAAGCCTTGAGGATGATCTGAATGGAGCAGAGACCTCTTGTTGGGGATAGAAAATAAAGTGTAATATCAAGGATTTGAAGGTTTGATTCATTATACATCTTAGGTTCTTGAGCAGAGGAGGTGATACATAATTTTTTTTTTTAATTTAAAGGAGACTAGTTAACAGAAGGATGAGAAGTTGTATTTAGTGTAATTGTTACGAGCTGTGGCAGTAACCTAGACATCGTTGTTGAGGAGATGTAGTTGATGATAGTGTCACTTGGACTGGAGAAGATGGGTTGGCAATGAAAGATTTTTTAAAGGACACGTAACAGGATGTTTAAATAGATTGACTAAGGAGGAATGAAGGAAAGGTAAGGTAATAACTTCAGAATATCCGGGTTAGGAGACTAAAGAATGACAGCATTACCGATCAAAAAGTGTAGTTTGAAGAAGTCCTTGTTTGAAGAGGGAAATAGTTTTAGTTTGGACATTTTGAGTTCATGGTGCAGCATTCAATTATGAAAGATATGTAAGCAACTAGAGATAGAAAGAAAGGTATACATGAGAAATTAGGGTTTTTGTTGGAGTTTGTTAGTGAATCCACCCAGGAATCAAGTGTAGAAATAAAACCAAAACTGATAACAGTATATATCATGTGGTTAATATTTAGGAATGATAGAATAAATAACAAAGTTTGGGTAGTACCCATGGATAAGGGAACAAGTGGTGGTAAAAGAATCAACAGAGATGTAGAGAGAGCAGTTAAGGTAGTAGGAGCTCTGGTAAAATCTTTTGCATTTTATCCTCAGTCTAATATTCAGAGACTTGCAAAAGTTTCAAGCCAGAAAGAACCTGAGTAAAAATTAGGTGATGATAATGTAATCTCTAGTTGAAGATAATTGTTTTAGATTCCTAGTCATAAACCAAAGGCTTTAAAAAAAAATTCTCATGGTCTATAGAATGGAATTAATGTATCAGAGACTCAGTTATACTCTGGCAACAGAGTTTTTTAACTTTGAGGGTTGCAGAGTAGAAATAGAATAAAATCCATTTTCAAGTCTGTTGATGACACAGAGAATTAAGAAGACAAATTTGGTAGATAGGGTTTGGGAACATTGTAATATTAGGCTAATGGCTACATAGATACAATGTCCAGATTTATTTCTTGCTGATAAAGTTATGTTTCCATATATGTTTAACATTTTAAATAGCTGTAACAGCATTATGTTAAAAGTACATTAAAAGGCAGTGATCAATAGGCAGGATACCCATGTATGCCTGATTGTTGTATGCCACAAGTAGGACATTGGTGTTTGAACAATAGAAGACTAATCGCTTATGTTAAAATAGATTAATCACAAGTTGGAGAGCAGAAAGCATAAGCATGTAATAAGGAAAGGCTAAAATGGCTTGTTAGTTATATATGTCATATCGAGATTACTGGGAAATTGCAGCAGCCAGAAAATTGATGCTTTAGTAATGATTGATTCTTAAAACAGATAACATAGGTGTTGCATACTGTAGTAACATCAAACGTTGAAAATATTTAGCACCTTGGCTGTAACTGTAGACCAAAGGAAATTCAACATAAAATTATCCGAAGCACTAATAGCCATGCATTGTACTTTTAACATTTGTATCTTCAAATGAGGATGTTCTGTGCAGTATGTAGGGTCCCTGGGTAGGTGGCTCAAGTAGTTTGCACTCAACTACTAACCTAAAGGTTGGTGGTTTGAACCGACCCAGTGGTGCTGTGGAAGAAAGTCCTGGCAATCTGCTTCCGTAAAGATAGCTACCAAGAAAAACCTTATGGAGCAGTTCTACTCTGCAACATATGGGGTCACCATGAGTTGGAATTGACTCAAGGACAATGGTTTTTTTAAATGCAGTATGTGATTCTGTATATATATGTGTATGTGTAATGGAGTCCTTGTCACTTTGGAGATTATCGGCTTGTGCCTGTTGATTAAATGAAAGACTGTTGAAAGTGTTTAGGAATTTGTAGGAAAAGCACTAACTAAGATAATTTTTTTATTTTTTTGAGGTCTGTTCAATATATTCATCATGGTTTAAAATTAGACTTGTTAGGGTAGGACCATTTTCTTTAAGGTGATTTTGTTTATTTCTATTCTCATCTACTTTCTGTTAATCTTAAAGTGTAACTGTGAAGGCATCTTATTTCCAGGTGCTTAAAACGAGGCCCAATGCACTCACAAAAAAATAAAACAAAGAAACAGTTCTGTCTGTGCCCAAACACACAGGTAGTGAGAGAATCTCTACATAAAGGATCAGTGTAATGCATATTACATATTACAATAGTCTTAACGTCTGGAATTACTGAAGAGGTGTGTGAATTCATATCTGTTTCATGCATCGTTTATAGATTCCATGAGTAATTTTTCGTGCATGTGTACTACTGGTTTTCGAATGAGACAGTACAGTATTTGGATAAGAGCATAGACTCTGGAGCCCAGCTGTCTGGATTCAAATCCTGTCTCTACCACATATTAGCTGTGTGACTTTGGGCAAGTTCCTGATGTCCGTGTGCCCCAATTTCCTTATCTGTAAAATGGGGGTAATAACACAGTCTATCTCGTGAGATTGTTATGAGGATTAATTCACTTTATTATATGTTTTAGCTAGCTTTATTAAATGGCTATTGGTGCTATTGTGATTAATGAAATAAAAGCTTGATTTGAACGAATTTAGAGTAGCATTTTGCTTTTGTGAGGGGATAAGAGTCATTTCATTTTTTTATGTATTGTTTCTGGGCACCTTTTGCTTTAAAACAGTAGTTGAGTGGTTGCCACAGATACTTTGTGGCCCACAAAGCCAGAAATATTTACCTTTTGGCTCTTTACAGAAGATAATTGCTGACCCCTCGTCTGGAGCTGCACTGTCCAGTATGGCAGCCACCAGCCACGTGTAGCTATTTAAATTAAATTAAAAATGCAATTCCTCAGTTGAACTAGCCACATTTCAAGTACTCCATAGCCACATGTAGCAAGTGGCTACCTGTGTTGGGAGTCCCAAGACTACCCCCATGTTTGGTGATTCACTAGGAAGACTCAGAACCGAGCATATAGTTGGACTCACGGCTAAAATTTATTGTATCAGAAGGGTACAGAGCAGAATCAACAAAGGGAAAGGCATATAGGATGAAGTCCAGAAGAAAGCAGATGCAGGCTTCCAAGAGTCCTCTCCCAGTGGAGTCGCATAGGACACAACTCCAGCAGCAAGTAGTAACAACGTGTATGAAGTGTTATCTACCAGGGAAACTCGTTAGAGACCCAGCTCCCAGGATTCTATGGGGTGCTGATTACGTAAGACACCTTCAGCCTACGTGTACCAAATTTCCAGACTCCCAGAAAGAAAGCAGATGTTCACCAAAAACCATATTTGTACAAGCAGTTTAGGCACCAAAAACCCAAACCAAACCCACTGCCTTCGAGTCGTTTCTGACTCATAGCAACCATGTAGAACAGGTTAGAACTGCCCCACAGGGTTTCTAAGTCTGTAAATCTTTACGGAAACAGACTGCCATGTCTTTTTCCTGCAGAGTGGCTGGTGAGTTTGAACCACTGACCTTTCCATTAACAGCCAAGAGCTTTAACTACTGTGCCACAAGGGCTCCTCTAGTTTAGGTACAGTGAGCCACTTATCATTTAGGGAAAATTTTACATCATTGTAGGCAGCTATCAGTTCACTTCCCGGATGCCAGCCAGGGACCAGCATTGCAAATAGGCCTTTCTGAGGCTAGCAGTCTCAGGTCAGCTATGTTGACTGTTTGTGCACACTAAAAAGCGAAAACCCAAACTCGTTGCCATTGAGTCAGTTCTGACTCAAAGCAACCCCACGTGTTACATAGAACTGCTCTATAGAGAGTTCTTGGCTGTAATCTTTACAGGAGCAGGTTGCCAGGCCTTTATTCCACAGTGCCACTGGTGGGTTCCAACTGCTAAGTTTTAGTTTAGTCTATCGCAAACCATTTATGTCAGCCAGGGACCTTATCTCTGGAAACTCTGGTGGCATAGTGGTTAAGAGCTATGGCTGCTAACCAAAAGGTCAGCAGTTCGAATCCACTAGACACTCCTTGGAAGCCCTTTGGGGCAGTTCTACTCTGTCCTGTAGGGTTGCTATGAGTCAGAATTGACTTAACAGCAATGGGTTTCGTTTTTTTTGTTTTTTTGTTTTAAAGGGACCTTATGTTGACTTGTTTCTGCACACTGTCTAATTGGAAGTCACAGATAAAGAATATTTCCATTGTTGCAGAAAATTCTTTTCGACAGTGTAAGTGTATAGAACAGTGATTCAAAGCTGTTTTTAAGTTATGAACTGCCTTGAGATTATGAGAGCTTTGGAAATTTCACTCTGGATTAATAAGTATATATAGACATAATTTCATATAGTCTTGAGTTCACTAGTTTAGAAGAACATTAGTATTTAAAATATAGCTTTTTAATTCTTGCCTCAGTCACCAAATGATTGTGGGCAGATTACCTTGTGTTTTGGTTCACTCAGTGCAACATGGAGCTTAAAAGCTTGAGACCTGCTGTCAGACAGACTTTATCAGAATCCTGGACCTGCCATTGAACTAGTTGTATGGCCTTAAACATGTTACTTAACATCTCTAAGCTTCAATTTTCTTATCTTTAAAAGGGGAGGTAACAACATTGCTTACCTTAGAGATGAGGTAGATAAGGTGGTAAAAAGTAAATGAGATAATGCACTTAAGACACTTATGGTATGTAGAATTTAACTACTACTGTGTAGTGGCTCTTGTTTGTAATTTATTTCTTGCCTCTTCCTCCCTGTTATTTATTTATTTTTTTCTCCTTCCTCCAGAAGTAACTTCTGGTCACTATTTACTATGTTGTCTTTTTTTAATAATAATTTATTGAGTTTTTGGTGAAAGTTTACATAGCAAATTAGGTTCCCATTTAACAATTTCTGTACATATTGTTCAGTGATATTGGTTACATTTTTCACAATGTGTCAACATTCTCATTATTTCCATTCTGGTTGTTCTGTTTCTATTAATCTAGCTTCCCTGACCCCCCTTACCTTCTCATCTTTGCTTTAGGGTAAATGTTGACCGTTTGATCTCATATAGTTGTTTTTTTTTTTTTAAAGAGCGCAGTACTCACTGATGATATTGTTTATGAGACTGTGTTGTCTTAATTGACATTAACCCATTGCTGTTGAGTCAATTCTGACTCAGAGCAACCCTGTAGGACAGTGTAGAACTACTGTATAGGGTTTCCAAGGAGCAGCTGATAGATTCAAACTGTTGACCTGTTGGTTAGCAGCCTGAGCTCTTAACTACTGCTGCACCACCCGGGCCCCTAATTGATACCCTCTTTCCATCTCCATTGCCGTTGAGTCAATTCAAACTCATAGCAACCCTAGAGGACAGAATAGAACTGCCCCATAGGGTTTCCAAGGAGCAGCTGGTAGATTTGAACTGCTGAGCTTTTGGTTAGCAGCCTGGGCTCTTAACCACTGTGCTACCAGGGCTCCAGTTGATATTGATGAGTGCTGTTTTGTAGTCATCTAGATTTAAGATGGTTCTTGAGTTAAATTGTTTAGTATTTTGATGCTTTTTTCAAAAATTAAAATGTTCCTTTTATTTTTCCTATGACTGTGTATGGTACAACTTTTAAAAATGAAAAAATCTCTTTTACAGATCTTAATTGTGCAACTTGCTTCTTAGATGGTTTTACTGATACTTATCTACCCTAATGAACACAGATAAAATCTTTTCCTTTTGTTGATGTTAACAAGTTCTTTTTCTTTCATAGCTGTGCCTTTGGCTGCAACAAGTATGCTGATAACTCAAGGATTAATTAGTAAAGGTAAATATTTAAACTTTGAATTTATTTAGTACTTTGGATATCATGTTTATGTCAGTTTCCTGATTTTTAGATAGAATAAGTAAACATTATCATTGATGAACTTCTATGATATCACAAGAGTTATGTCTCCATGGACCCATTGACTCATATATCTTATTTTCAAAATTTAACGTCCTCCTGTACTATATCATGTTTACAATCTATAAGAGCAAGAAAGTAAAACCCTGGGGATGGTTTGCAGAGAGGTAGAGAGACAGATGTCATCTAGGTGAACCAGCAGTATCACTATCATTTAGGAGCTTATTAGAAGTGCAAATTCATAGGCCCCATCCCAGACCTGCTGAATTGGAATCTTCGTGGGACCTGGAAATCTGTTATAACAAACTCTAGGTGATTCTTATGTGCTAGTTTAGAGATCAGTAGCTCCCAAAACCAGCTCTGCCTCATAGTCATCTGGAAAGGGAGGGGTGTGACATTAAATAAAAAATTAGAATCTCAAGAATCTGGCAGGTAATCTATTTTTAATAATTTCCTGCAGAGACTTTCTTGTTTTATAGTCTGCTGGCTTAAATAGTATAATATATTTGTATGTGGAGTTGAGTTTAGATTAAATATTAAATGTATCAGTCTCTATATCTTAAAATTTAGCGATGTAAGCCATTGAACTGCTCATTATTATTTACTTTGTGAACTTATCTACCTGAGAATGGGAGGTTATCTGAGAAACAGGTGTCATGACCTTAGAATGGCCTCCACACGTCCTAAAAATGGCTGCTTTGAATTGATTAGTTCCTCCTAAAATGTGACTAGGAGGTTTAAGCCTTTCTCTTTAGCAGTCTGAAGTACTTAGTAGTCTTGACAAAACTAGTTGAGAAAAGTAGTTTTGGAGGAAAATGGGAGGATCCCCCCCTTTGATTTAAAAAATATATATTTTTAAAGAACTCCAAAAGAACCTCATTAACAGTGTCCTACCATGACAACAATCTTAAATGGGGAAACAAGTCAGGATATATGTGCATGTTATATGTCCTTTAGGACTAAGTGGTTGTATAGACTGGGTTTGGTTCTATATTGGGAAAAATTTTTTTAATTGTTACTTTTAAGGAAAAACTGGCACAAGGAGTTATTATGAGGGGAGAATTTATAGTGTCTGTTATTTTACTTGTATTTTTTCTGTCCTAATCTAATTTGTCATTTAACTAGTGATGATTGAAGTTAGGCATGGAGGGGTCATACAAAAGAAATTTAAGAATTGTCAGTAGTAGTTCATCTGAGGAAACAATGTACCCAGACATTGAAGCAAATAGGGAATGTAATTGAATGCTTAATTAGTAAGCTACTGAATTATGTAGTAGAGATTCCAAGAGCTGCAGGTGTTCAAGGAAAAAAGGTCTCTGTAGGGCTGTTATAATCAAGAAAGTTTTTTTGGAAGAAGTGAATTTTGAAGGATGGGCAAGATTTAGATCAAAGGAGAAGGAAGAATATTTGCAGGAGGAGGGACCTTATGATTAGAACAATAAGGAGGACTATTGGGACGGGCAGTCAGGAGACTGACCTGGCTACAGTGGCAAAATCATTCGGGGTGGAATGGAAACTCCATTAAATTGCTAAGGTAGAACCAGAGGAAATGGTCATTTTGACTAGGTTTTGAAGAAGAGACTTTAGAAGATGAGTTCAGAAATCCAATAAGACATTTTGCATTTAATCAAAATGCCTTGTGTTTTGTATGTTTTCATCCACAGTGTCTCATATTCAACATACTCTTAACTGCTTCCCCCCTACTCGTTCCCTATCAAAACATACAAACATGTTGGGTCTCTTCTATCTTGAGAACATTAAGAGGAAATATCCTTTCTCACATCCCTTTCCAACTGCTCCCAGCTACCTCCCATGTGAAGCCAAACTTCTTGAATGAGCACTTAATTTCTTCTTTTAAGCCATTGCAGTCTGTATCATAGATTATGGATATATTTTACCATTTACTGAATTTTTTTTTTTTTTTGGCCAATTCAATTTTTCATGTGTAATTCAGTGACATTGATTATATTTATGTTGTGCAACCATCACCACTATCCTTTTCCAAACTATTCTACCACCATTAAGAGAAATTCATTGCGAACTCCCCCTTTCCCCTCCCTCCTACCCTTGGTAACCACTGATAAGTGTTAGTCTCTATACATTGCCGATTTCATATAAGTGGGATCATACAGTATTTGTCCTTTTGTGACTGACTTATTTCACTCGGCGTAATCTTTTCAGGGTTCATCCATGCTGTAGCATGTATCAGGACTTCATTTCTCTTTATGGCAAAGTAATATTCTGTTGTATGTATATATCACATTGTGTTTATCAATTCATCTGTTGATGGACATTTAGGTTGTTTCCACTTCTTGGCTATTGTGAATAGTGCTACAGTGAACATTGGTGTACAGGTTTCTGTTGTGTTCCTGCTTTCAGTTCTTTTGGGTACATACCTAGGATTGGGATTGCTGGGTCATGTGATAGTTCTGTGTTTATCTTTTTGAGGACGTGCCAAACTGTTTTATACTACTCTGTACCATTTTGCATTCCCACTATCAATGAATGAGGGTTCCGGTTTCTTCACATCCTCACCAACACCTGTTATTTTCTGTTTTTTTTTTTTTTTTTTTAATCAGAACCATTCTAGTGGGGGTGAAGTGGTATCTCAATGTGGTTTTGATTTGTGTCTCCCTAATGGTTAATGAAGGAGCCCTGGTGTTGCAATGGTTAAGCACTTGATCGCTAACAGAAAGGTTGGCAGTTCGAACCCATTCAGCTGCTCCAGGGAGGAAGGCCTGGCGATCCGCTCCTGTAAAGATTGCAGCCTAGAAAATCCTGTGGGGCAGTTCTACTCTGTCACATAGGGTCCCTATGAGTTGAAACAACAATGGTTAATGATGCTGAGAATCTTTTCATGTGCTTGTTGGCCATTTGTGTAGTCTCTTTGGAAAAATGTCTGTTCAGGTCATTTGGCCTTGGCTATTCTTGACCCTTTGTGTTTCCACGTGATTTTCAGAATACACTAATTTTTGCAAAAACTTGTTTTGATTTGGATTGGGATTGCATTGAATTTATAGATGAATTTGTCAAGAATTGTCATCTTCACAACGTTAAATATTTCAGTTCATGAGCATAGTATTTCTCCATTTAACTTTTATTTCTCTCAATAAGTTTTGTCACTTTCCTATATACTCTTGACATAAGCTTAAAATTCTAGTGAAACCTACTGCATGCCTTACCTTAATTATGTAAATATCTTTAACAATTACTGTTGCCAAGAAATATTTCTTCTTTTATCTTTAGGAATCCTTTCAAGTCATCCCAAGTATGGTTCCATCCCTAAACTTATATGTAAGTGTGAAACAAAACTATACTTTTCTTAGTTGATACTGTCTAAGAGTATACAGGTTTTTTTTAACCTAAGTAAAATCATTAGTTTTTATCAAATGCTTTGTTATGGCTTACTCATGATAGAGTTATACAGTTATATGCGCTGATAAATCAGTTTGTTTAAGCTCTTAATTAAATGGACTACATGAGCATTTTATTATTAGCATTAAAAATCATGAGTTACTCAGAGACATTTTTTTCCTGTTTTTATAATGTAATAGGAATTATTGAATTTATTTTGTAAATATAATGGTATTTAAAAATAAATTCTCTTGGTCTGTCAGTAAGGTAAGAAAGTTGTCTAGATAGTCTCATTAATCGAAAGTGTTTGAAAATTAAACTTAATTTTTTAAAGAAGAAATCTCTTTAGCGTAACTTATTTACATTTTGCAATATGGTTAATAGAAAAGAAGCTAAATAGCCGTGAGAAAGAGTACCTGAGGCTTTCATGAATCTTTCAGGTTAGCCTTTTCATACTGATGGCAACAATAGCCACATTTAGGTAGTACTTCATAATTACTTTAAGGGATTTGTTGCACCTAATATTATCTTAATTTTAAAACAATCTTATGAAATTGGGCAGATGATATGATTCCTATTTATAGGAAAAGAAATGGCCAAAATTCCCATGACTAGGCTAGAACTCTTAATGTTTTGATTCTTCATTCATTCCTCTTTTTGTTCATTCTTTACTGTCTATATTAAGAATGTAATTAGTAACTTTAGAGTTGATTTGTGTGATAGCAGCTGTATTTTTGGAAAGTGAATTACATTCACAGAATCTGTGAACTATGAATTTGATTTAATGTGGTACTTTTACCATTATTTTAAGAATCTCAGTCTCCAAACCAAAGACACATTTAGAACCAAGCCATTTAAAAATGTTCTTTTAGAAATATTTTTGTCTAAGAAGGCACATTGACTCACACTGTCATGCTTTTTTTTTTTTTTTAAACAAGTTGCTTGTATCATGGGCTACTTTGCTGGAAAACTGTCTTACGTGAAAACTTGCCAAGAGAAGTTTAAGAATCTGGAGAATTCCCCTCTTGGAGAGGCTTTACGATCAGGACAGGCGCGACGATCTTCACCTGGGTAGGCCAAATTCTGATCTTTATTTAATGTTTTTTTAATTTTTAGCTTAAAAATTACAAGGAAACAAATATTGCCATAATTCAGGGCATGAAACATTGCCCAGGTGGAGACCATTGGAAACTTGCCATTTTGTTGTAGGTTAAAGCTAGTTTTATTTTAAAAAGTAGAACAAGACTTGGCTACCATTGTTTTAAATATAGACTTCCATCCTACTGGGACTATATGTCCTGGAATAAAGAATTGTATTTTGGTTTGACTTGGCAAACACCTTTGATTACTATATTTGGAGTTTTCTCTTGAATCCCCAAATTTTGTCAATCCTATTACTTAACAAACTTCAACTTTCCTTTTTAATGCTTCTCTGTTGTTTAAAACAGCAGGAAAATGAATTGAGTGGTAAAATATCTGTTTAATTTTCTTTAGGATATGTCACCTTGATGTTTGTTTCGATAATCCAGCTTCATAGAAACAATAATAATTCTTTATTAAATAATTTCAGAAGTGGTCTGGTATCTGAATACCTTGCTGGTATCATAAATTGGTACAAGTGTTTTGGATAGCGTTTTGTCAGCATATGTTGAGGGGGTTATAACATTTTAGAACTCTGAATTTTTTTACTTCTGTGAATCTAGTCAAAATGCAAACAAAAAATATAGGCACAAAGATGTTTACAATTTTATTTTAATATAGAAAAACTGGAATCAACTTAATTTCCAGTGAAGTGAAATGAATAGCTAAGTAAATTATCTCTATTAATAGGGCATTACGAAGTTATTTAAAAATATGATTAAGAAGTCTGTGAAGCAACATGATGAAATGTTTTTAATAAACTGAAAAGGGCAGAGTACAAAGTTATGCATACAGTTATCTCTCTTTTGAAAATATATTCTTGTAAAAATATTAGAAGATGATATACCTCCCATATCAACCAAGATGATGAATGATAATGGTGTGTTTTATAGATTTTTTTCCCCCCTTATTCCAAACTTTCTGTAATGGGATCATTTTACTTATAATTAAAACAAAATAAATGTTTTTAAACTTTCAGATGTTAAAAATTTTAAACTCTTAAGTCCTAGTAAGTGAAACAGTGTTTAACCCTCTTAGTGGTTTGCTTCAGACTGTGGTTTGATTTTTGTGTTGTGTAAGTATGGATAAGTGAATCTGTCTATCTGGATGATAATAATAATAAGATAATTAAGTGGATTGGTAGATAAATTATTATAAATGGCAAGCAATGTAAACCAAATTCGAGATAATATTATTCCTGTATCTGAATTAGCAAAATAGTGTCTGTGTGGACTGCTGGCTGTAAAAGTAACTTCCCAGTTAATGTGGGAAATGGACATATTTGCTGAAATTAGACCTAATTTGAATGAGTACTCTTTTCTTTCCAAGAAACTTTAAAACACCTTAAAATTATCTCTAAAGCATAATGATTAGAAAATTGGATGCAGATTTTTTTTAAGTGACTATTTTCAAGTTATATGGTTGGGTAGGACATATTTGTAATGTTTTCGTGGTAGAAAGAGACTTGTTTATAAATAAGTATGTTAAAAATTATATGGTTATTTTGGGGAAAAATAACATTTTAATACCTTAATATAGTTCTTTAAATAAGGTTTAAGCAATGAGTCATATTTCCTATGTAGTATGATTTTCTTTTTCAGGCACTATTCTCAAAAGTCAAAATATGACTCAAATGTCAGTGGTCATCCATCTTTTGTGACATCCCCAGCAGCAGACAACATAGAAAAAGATACACTTCCTCATTATGAGCCAATTCCATTCAGTGCTTCCATGAATGAATCTACTCCCACTGGTATTACTGATCATATTGCCCAAGGTAGAAACTTCTCTTGAAATGAATTTCAGCATTTTATGGTCCAACGTATGTATAAACTTTATTTGATGAACTTTTCTTCTGGATATCGTGTATGTTCCACTGTCAGCCTAAACTCAACATGTTTGTTTGTTCATTTATTCATTTGTTTCTTTATTCAACATTTCTTGAGGACCAGTAGGTGTCAGGTACTCTGCTAGATATCAGAGAAATAAAGATGAATAAGATCTGGCTCTTGTCTCTTGAGAAACTCTCGGTCTCTTTGAAGATCGCACATTGTAAGTGAAAGAACACAGACTTTGGGTTAAGATCTGGGTTTGAGTCGTGACTGACATTTGCTAGCTGTGTGACCTTGGACAAGTAACTAATTTTTGTGATCCTCTCAGTTTCTTAATCTCCTGAATGGAGATACAATACTTCTTTTAAAAAACTGTTGGAATTACATGAGATAATCAGTGACAATGCCTGGCAAGTAGTAGGCTCTCAGTAAACATTAGTTTTCTTCCTTTCTTCAAACTAATCTTCAGTGAAAGATTGAGGAATTAGAAACAGGAAGTGTACAGATCAACAATTCCTTATCTGAAATCCTAATTTTAAATAATTTGTGATAAAATCTGACCTGAACTCACTTGGCAGCAAACCCTGACCTGAACTAACATAAGGCTGTTTATAGTTTTAGTGTGATATCTTCACTAGATTTCACTGTAGAAATATTAATGTATTTGCTTTCTCATTGCTTCTTCAAATTTCTGACTAGATGGACATTAAGCAACGTAAGAGATAAGTATTGTAATACTTTTCTAAAATCTGAGAAACTGAATTGTGAAACACACATCTGGGTTTTGGATAAGGTATTGTGGACCCCTGTAGAGTACTCTTTGAAAAAGCCTTCTTTGAACAAGGTAATAAGCCATTAACTGTGGAACACACACAAGGTTAAAGGAGGGATTTTGTTTCTTTAAGGTGGGAGAGATTTAAATCTATATGTAGGTTAAAGGCAGTAGAAGAAATTGATTATAGGTCAGGTAAGGTTCTAGAGGATGCAGAAGGGGTTCTAGTAGGTCAGGACATACAGTAGTCACTAGCCATATGTAGCTATTTAAATTAATTAAATTTAAAATTCAGTACCTCAGTTGCAATGGCAGCATTTCAAGTGTTAGTGGCTACTGTATTGGGCAGTGCAGACATAGGACATTCCCATTATTGCAGGAAGTTATATTGGATAGTACTGTTTAGAGCAAAGGAAGAGGGAAGCTATTAACCTTAGAGCGAAGAAGAGACAGGAGACAGTGGAAGTTAAGATAATTAAAGAGATGCTTAATTTTGGATGAGATGATTTGAGAGTCTCTTAATCCTCAGTTTTCCCTCCCCTGTGAAGTAGAAATCAAAGACATCCAATTAGAAAGGGAAGGGGTGAGATAGGCAGATAAGAAGAAAGTGCTTAAAGTCATTGTGTTTTCTCTTTGTCCCTCACTGTTTCTCATTTTCCCAGAGTCTCAAGGTCAAATCCATTCTACTTGTACTCTAGTCATTAACCAATTCTTCCTTTGTAATGATTTGTATCCTTCCTTCCATTTGCATTAGGAATTCTATGTTATATAATTTGTTTTCTACATATAAGTAAACAAAAAGCCCTTTGATATCTGCCCACATCCTAGGACAAGATCCATATTTGAATGTCGTATGCCCTCCACAACAGCCGCCCATCTGTTCACTGCTCTGCTTTCTGACTCCCCTCTCTAAACCAAGCTAGACTCTCTTCCACTCCTCTCCACAGGGGTCAGCAGTGGCCTGCCTTTGCTTTGCCCCAGCTGCTGTCTTCCCATACCAGAACACTTTCCTTTGGTTTAAGTCCTGCCTGCCCTTTTTAGTTCTGCTTTCTTTTACCAGAAATTCAGAGTTTTTCATCTTCCAAAGTCTAAAGCACTCCTCATAGCTGTTATGACACTTAGTTTATTACAGTTAAAGTCAGTGCTGTTTTACATTTTCGTATTCCTTCCAGCTCTTTATAACCTCCCTAAAATAGTAAATCATACCCCCTACACAGGGCAAGTGGAGCAGTGGTTAAGTGCTCAGCTGCTAACCAAAAGGTGGGCAATCCACCAGCTGCTCTCTCGGAGGAAGATGCGGCAGTCTGCTTCCGTAAAGATATACAGCCTTGGAAACCTATGGGGCACTTCTGCTCTGTCCTGTAGGGTCACTGAGTCGGAATCGACTCATAGGCAACAGCTTTGGTTTTTTGGTGTGTTTGTTGCTGTTGATTACACAATGCAGAATATTTTAGCTTGGTTTTTGTAAGTGGAGAAAACTCTTCACAGTCCTCTTTCTGTTTACATTTTCATTATATATCACAGAATATCAAAACAATAAAATATTTTTCTTTTGGATAAGAAAAAATATTAGACCTGGAAGAAACTTTAGAGATCATGTAGTCAAATTTCCATATTTCACAATTGAGAAAACCAAGAGTTAGTGAAGGTTAGTGATTTGCCCAAGGACATTCACTAGTTGTTGGCAGAGTGGGGGCTAAGAATCCAGGGTTCCTGACTACTAATCTACTACGTACTGTCTGTCTTAGAAGTTTTTAAATATCGTTTTTGGAGAAGGGAAATTAGTTCAACAATTACTCTTGTAATATAAATGAAATGTAAAGTGTTTTTAAACCTAGTATAAGTTTATATTATTATTCATTACAGTCTTCTTTAGCCAGAAAAATTTAGTTATCAACCATAGTATAATGTTAGAATTTTAATTGAAATTTAAATCCTTTTTGCTTTGAAACATTGCAGTTTACATTGCAACAAAATAAAAGGTTAAGGTTGAAAACATTATCTAATGTATAGTTATATTTCTTAGAAAATTCTGATTATTCACTGGGACCTTACCATTGAGTTCCAAAATAATATCACTTACATAAAAGGTTTTAAAAAAAATTATTTTAATTAATATGATTACATTGAAGTGATATAGCCAATTTGTATGTCATCGAAAATGTTTTTGAAAAAATACTACTTTTGGTATGTTGTGAAAGACTTTGTAAATTAAGTTGTTCACTGAATGTTTTGTTAGGATTAATTTCTATGTTTATATGGCCTTTTTTTGCCTGGTTATGAGATTTACAAACTGTGTTCAGTATTTGGTCCTGTTACCCAAAATTAAGAATGACTATTTCCTTATTTAACATCAGTATTTGACTCTTTGGTAATATATATTGTTCATACTTTGACGCTAACCATTGGGAGAAAGAATAAATACTGGTTCCCAGGCACAAATTATAGTTGGCACTTTCTTCTGCCTCAGTGTTGCATCCATTAGACCAAAGTGAAAACGATGTATACTATGATTAAAGGCTGTGTTTTATACTTTTCAGTAGTTATTTTCAAGTATTTTTGTTTAATATAGAAATGGAAAAGTAATTTTTAAAAATAGTTGGAGTTGCTTTAACATAGACTATGGTCATAGCAACATTTAACTGGAAATACTACTAAATAAAATAAAAGCTATGCTTTGTCAAGTTTTGTTCAGTTGGTCACCAGTAGAATATAATCTCTTAAGTTCCATACACAGTATGAATAACTTCCCAGTTTAAAACACTGTCCTTTTAATGAGTTTAAATTGTGCTGTTACGTCTTATAGTGTCCATTCTTTTTCTGGCCATGGTTAAATTTTTTTCAATTTTTGATACTGATTTTAAGTTTTAGAGATAAAACCCTTAAAGTTGAAGTGGAAGTAGAATTTAGTTATTGTAATTATCTTGGGGAAAATATAGTACCTTTCAAATGGTGGTAATAATTTGATCTTTTATTTCATTTCTATTTTGATTGTAGGCAAGGAGCATTTGCAAAATTTAGTTGCTTTGGACTTATCCAAATCCTTTTATCACCATTTATTAACTGTTTGTTGTTTTAGGACCTGATCCCAACATTGAAGAAAGTCCTAAAAGAAAAAATATTACATATGAGGAATTAAGGAATAAGAACAGAGAGTCATATGAAGTAACTTTAACACAAAAGACTGACCCCTCAGTCAGGCCTATGCAGGAAAGAGTGCCAAAAAAAGAAGGTATGATAGTTTAGTCTAAATCACTTTACTTTTTAGAATTGGAACTGTAACATTAGTTAAAAACATTAATTAATACGTGATTTAATTCCTCTGGTAATTAACCAAAATTTAAAAAAATTTTAAAGAATAGTTACTTCACATTCATCAGTTCTTCCATTTTTAATGTTTTTCAAAGGCCATTCTGTGTTAAAAATAATGAAGTCCTAATAGTAGTATGACTTAAGACAGTGATACTAGGTTTCTAATACAGTTTAGAAATTATACATTCATTTGACTATTTTTCCCTTAGAAGAAGTAACCTTGGGGATCTCTATTTTTTTCTCCCCCTCCCTAATTATGCATCTGTTGCATAAAGCCAGATCTGGTGATCTTAGGTTGATAATTGGGCTATAGCCCCTTTTGGCAGAACCACAGAATCATGATTAAGTAATGAGACTGATTTTCTTCTGTTAGTAAAACTGAAGTAGAGTTATATGACTTACAAACTAGCTTTAAAGGAATTTCCAAAAGAGGAATTTGACTTTTTTTTTTTTTTTAACAGTATTGTTGTTTTATAATTATAAATTTTAAGTTATGTGGTAGAAAATCATAGTTGATCTTAAGTCCTTTTGGACAAGATATGCATTGCTCAGAGTAAATTTTCAAACAAAGAAGTTTCCTTCTAATGGAAGAGTGAATTTTCAATAGAGTTTTGTAGCTATTTCAGTATAAAATTTTGTAATTTCTCTCAAGAAATTTTAGGAGATGTATCATCGTTTCAAAGTTTTCTATTTATTACTGTAAAAATGGAGGAAGGACTAGGTCGTTGGTACCTTCTTAAGAGTCATATGCCACAAAGAATGCAAAAATACGTAAAAATCCTTAGTATTTTTTATTATGATTATTTAATTTTATTTGTAATTGTTAATGGTGGTTGTCATTTAGAATTCTAATTTGTTTTTATAACAATGATGGATAATAATACCTTTGTGATATCATTGATGTAAAAAAATTAGCTTTGAAATAGAATTGTAACCTACAAAATTGTTTAATATTTGTCATTTAAAAAATATTTAACATAAATCTTATGCATTCAGTGGCCCTTACTCTAATATGTAAAGATGCATATTGGTGCTTTGTTCTGCTGATTGACTTGATGTGAGAGCAGGAAGTAATATTTTTCTTATTTTTGTCTTTTCTATCTATCGTATGTCTGCATAGCATAGTGCCTTGCACTGAAAGATCAGAAATAGAGGATGTTGGTTGGACCTTCTGTGGTAATAGAGGTTAAGAAAAGGAAATGTGGCCCTTTGGCATTTGCCAGATTTTGATTTTTGTGGTTTTGACTGTGAACAGCCTTGAAGTTCTGTTATATGACATAATAATGTGATCATTTGTTTTTTTCATGAAAAGAAAGCTGATTTTTTTTGTACTGTACATAATTTCAAGATAAAAAGCCAGTTGTGAAAGTGTCAGTGAATGTTCTAGAATGCTCTGTTCTAGAATCTAGACAGAAAATATGACATTAGTACAGTAGTACATTGTAGATTACAGGGTCAGAAAGTTTCACTGAAAGTATTGTTGTATCTTATGGAGGGAAATTGTAGATTATTTGGTATTCTTAAATTTGAGATTTTGGCGAGTTATGGACTCTATCCCGTACAAATGGTCAGTGTCTAACTGTAATATGATTTATAATGTACTTACAATTGACATTTAAAAAAAAATTCTATTCATCCCTTAAACAGGTAAATCAAGGAGTAGTATTTCATTATAAAACATTGCTTTGCTTTGCCAAAAAAAAAGATAAATTTCTCTTCAGTGTAAGTGAATCACTCCTTTTCAGATATAATTTGATTTATAGACAACTTTTTAGGACTATGTTTGTTGAATAAAAAGAGGTACATGTGCCTTAGACAACTAGGGATGATAATAGTACCTTCCTCATAGGATTGTCATGAGAATCAAATGAGTTAATGTATGCAAAGCACTTAGAATAGTGACAAGAATAAACTTTGATTAATCAAACTAAAAGTACATTTGTTCAGAAAAAAATAAAATTTCACTTTTTTGTTAATAGTATCTTACACATGTAGCCACTTTTAATTTTTTATGACAAGTGACATTGCTGGCTTCATATAGTGTAGTTTCATCACAATGATGTGTGATGCCTTTTTTTTTTTTAAAGATAAATACTGTTATGTGGAATGAAATCTGTTGTGTTTCAGCTGGGCTAATTCATTAGCCTTTTTTTGTTGTTTTTCTTCTCATGAAATGCTGTTTTTTTTAGCACATCGAAGTATAAAATGTACAATGTTAATCTTCCCATTTCTGCCTTAATTGCATGAACTATTAATGCAGTAGTTTAGATCAGAAGTTCTTAAACTTTTTGGTCTCAGGACCTCCTTAACATTTTAAAATTTATTGAATACTCCAAAAATTTCTTGTTTGTATGGATTATATTTATTGATAACTACCAAATTTGGAATTAAGACTAATTAGAAATTTTATTCCACTAGCTGTGAGAGCATTGATGTCATCACGCATCACGTAGCTTTTGGAAAACTATTGTATACTCATGAGCGAATGAGAGCAAGGGAAAAGGCAAAAGATGATGGGAAACGGCATGTAATGTCTTAGTATAATAATATAAATGGTTTTGACTTTGTGGATTCCCTGAAGGGGTCTTAGGTCCCTAGTCTACACTGTGAGAACTGCCTCTTTACCTTGTTATGATTAGTTTGGTCTTCTGAAGAGTTGTAATTCACAAATGAAGGCTATGTAGAAGAGAAGGCAGAGGAACATGTTTCCAAATATAATCTCATCTAAAATGTGCCAATATTGGAGACCACTTTCCTTTTGATAGTAGTACTACTGCTCATGGGAGAGAAGATTGAATTAACCACAACATGAAGACTTGACCATTTTTATTACTGTGTCTTTTGGGAAAAACAGAATTAAAATGTTCTCCCCCCACAACTCGGGGTTTAAAAAAAAATTTGTGCCGTAATATATGCCATATTTATTTAGGTTGTATGGTAAAGTTGTAAAGACATTCAGACTTTGGACTTAAACAGATCTGTGTTCACATTTCATTTCTACTTGTTTTATTAGGCTTGTACCTTGGGCAAGTTACTAATCTGTTTTCTCACCTTTAAAATGGGATTGTATTTACAAGTTTGTTTTGAGGATCAAATATTTGTGTAAAGTTCTTACATAGTGCAGTTAGTATTTATGTGCAATCCCCCATTCACAAGTCTGTCCAGCTGCTTTTTATAATTATATTTTGACTGTCATATGCTTTTATTCAGATGAGAGAAACACAACTTTTCATCCTTATGATTGCAGACAAAACAGTGCTGTTATTATGTGGAATCATCAATTGTTTGTGCTTTTTTCCTAGTCAAGGTAAACAAATATGGAGATACTTGGGATGAGTGAGAAATGACATCATTGGACCAACTGAAGGAGTTTCAGTATCCAGCTTCATCTAGGTGGTCATGAATATCTGCATGCTTTGAGTTCAGCAGCAGTCCTCATAAACATTTAAAGCTAGTGTTTTTGTGGTTTGGCTTATTATGTTTTAAAAAACACAGGTTTTAATGTTAATATTATGTAAATGTACTTGCCTTGGGGAACTATATGAATGGTGGTATTATACCATGACTATATACAGTTGTGAAATTGTTTTAAAAGTTATAGGGCAAAGTTACTTTTATAAAACCATCAAGAAATTGTAATGCTCTAGAATCAGTATATGTGAAAGTAAGTAATACTGCATGTAGACTTGGCGTAGGTGGGGTAGCAAGCATAATCGTAAATGTTAAGCTTCGCATCAAAAAATTATAAAAAATCTTTCTCCAGTTTTTGCTGTATTAATGTTTATGATAAATAAATGTAAAGGAACATGCAACAGCTCTCCATTTATTTTATGGTTTTATTGCTTGCAATTTGTTAAGTATAGTCATAAGTAATGGTGTTTTATAGTGATAGGAAATAGTCACCTGAATATTAAAATAATGATATGATGAAAGTGATTCATGAAGATAAATCGATATACAATAAACAGCTGAATGCCTTAAAAAAGCAAATAGTTGTGTTCAAAAATTTTGCAAATTCCAGGAGAATGAAAGTTTGGTATATTTTCCTCAGTATTGATCTGATGCTTATTTCTGGTTCAGGTGAGTTGAAAATAAATTTGTGATCTCATCTAAATTCTGTTTATTCATACTACATTTCTGCCAGAAACATAATTTTCAGTTAGCTATTGCTGCAAATCATCCCAAAACTTAGTGATTTAAAACAACAATCTTTATTACCTCTGGTTTTCTATGGGAATTAAGGAAGGATTAAGCTGAGTGATTCTGGCTCTGGTCTTAGGCCTGCAGTCAGATGGTGAATTGTGAGGAGCTAGAGCAGCTGGGGCCTGGCCAGGACATATCTCTCTTCATTTAGTTTCAGGACTTCACCATGCCATGCCTCTCTGTGGGTTAGTTTGGGTTTCCTCACAGCATTGTATGTTCAGGGTCGTCAGACTGTTTCCCTAGGGCTCTAGGGCAAATGTTCCAGCAAGTATGTCAAAAGGTACATTACCTTTTATGCATGACTTAACCTCAGGAGTCACATAGCATCATTTCCACACAAGCCTGCCTAGCAAAGGGAGGGAACATACAAGCCCCCCGACCTAGTGACATTTTAAGAACACGTGGGTTGGAAGATATTTGGACTTAACTTTTCACTCCACCATTTAGCCACGGTAATTTACATCCCACCCGCGTGCAAAATAAACTCATCTATTTTCCCAGGACGTCCAGATCTCATTCCTTTATAACATTAACTCAAAGTCCAGAAGCCCATAATATAATCAGGTCCAGGTGTGGATGAATCTCCTTGGGTATAGTTCCTTGAGTACCATTACTCTAATTTGAATATCTGTGAACTAAACAATTTATCTGCCCTCTTCCCCCAAATTCAGTAATACAGGCATGACATTAGTACTATGATGATCTCATTCAAAAGGGGGGAAATGTTAACTGTTGAGGAACAACATCCTTAAATACTTAAGTCCCGTTGTTGAAGGGGCAGAGTCTACAAAGCATGCCTTTAAGACCCTTAGCCTTTTGTCTGAAATATGAAGCACTGTCTTAGATTTTTTTGAGGTCTTGAACAAAAGTTCTTCCTGCCCCGCTTTGGACATGATCTTTGCCTGGAAACCATTTCAGAATATGAGAACCCTTTGCTGACTGAAAAGAGTGCTCCAAGTCCTTCATATTTTCTCCAAATTCCAATTGAAAACTAGATAATTTGTTCTTTGTATCATGCCTCATTTTAGGCAACTAGGAAAAGCCAAGTGGAACCCTCAACACTGCCTGAAAAATCTTAGATCAAGTTCATTTTCTATTTTCCATGTTGCTACAGGTGATAATTTTGCTACTTTGTACCTCTGTGTAATAAGGGTCTCTTAGCTTCCAACATTTTTCTCACTTTTGTTTTAAGCCCTGACCTAACTGATAGTCTCCCTGGAAGTTCTTTAGGCTTATGCTAACACCCTCCTGGAGACTTTTTAGGTTTTCACTAATACCTCCTCAAAGTCCTACCAGTACCTATCTGCTACTTGGTCCCCAAACCACGGTCGTATGTTTTATGTTTTTGTTACGGCAGCATCCTGCTTGTAGCTACCAAGTTTCTGCATTAGGGTTTGATCAGAAAAGCAGAACTGTTAAAAATGATATAGATTTAAGGATTTATAATGGGGATTAGACTTTAGGCAATGTAGGAGCTGGTGGATCAGTATCTGCAGGCTATTGTGTCTAGTGTTGAAATTTTTATAGACCAGCCAGTCTGGTAGTTAATGCTGGAAACTAAGAGAATAAACTCATATTTGTCTCACCACCTCCAATCTGGGTGCCACATGCTCTCGGTCAAAGAGCTCACACATATTTGGACCAGGTTTGATGAAGCTGAAGAGGGGGCCTAGAAGTACCTGGAGTCATTGCAGATCTAAGTGTTGCCCCATGCCAACAAGATGAGCTAGCATATAAGTGACAGCGTATGAACTGCCATTGTGCCTGGCTAGTACCTAATCTGAACTTCAGAGCATGAAATATATGGCTGTGATATACTTGACTGCAGGAATGATGGAGTATGGACCTCCAAAAATCTGTTCCTCCATAGAAGCAACAAGAATACTGGCAAAAATTGTCAAATCAACTTTAAAAAAAGTTTTCTTGCATTTTTTTATTGTAGTAAAATACACAATATATAATTTGCCATTTTAACCATTTTTAAGTGTACAATTAAGTGGCATTAAGTACATTCACAATGTAGTTTAACCATCACCACTATTTCCAAGCCTTTTTCATTATCTCAAACAGAAAATTTGTACCCTTTAACAATAACTTCCCATTCTTTTCTCCTATCTTCTTGTCTCTATAACAGTTTGTTCTGGTGGCGCAGTGGTTAAGTATTTGGCTGCTAACCAACAGGTCAACAGTTTGAATCCACCAGCTGCTCCTTGGAAACCCTATGGGGCAGTTCTCTGTCCTATAGGGTCGCTATGAGTCGGAATCGACTCAATGGCAGTGGGTTTTTGTTTTGTTTAGATGCCTCATATAAATAGAATGATACAATATTTGTCCTTTTGTGTCCGGGTTATTTCACTTAGCATAATGTTTTCAAGGTTCATCCATGTTGTAGCATGTATCAGAACTCCATTCATTTTTATAACGGAATGATATTCCATTGTATGTATGTACCACATTTTGTTTATCCAGTCATCTGTTAAAATCAACTTTTTAAGAATTTGAGATTTACTGAAAGTTGGCAACAATGGGAGTGTTTATTCAAGAAAAATGGCTGAATTTCTGTAAGAACAATGAGCTTTGGTAGTATTTTAACTTGACCTAATCCCATCCCCCTCTCCCCAGCTGTGCAGTGGCCTTGAAAACCAACAGCCCTGCAACTATGGTAGCTGTGAAAATTAGCAGCTGAAAAATTACCCAGTGGAGTGGGTAAACCAGGTCTGGAGCTCCCCAAAACCCCCATCCACAGAGAACTGCTACTATTCAACATGTCTGACAGCTTGCTGAAAAGCTCCATTCTCAAGTCTTCTTTGAGCTGAGTTACGGCTGCTCTCTGAGAATAGCTCTATCCCCAGGGCATTTTCAGAAACCATCAGCCACCATTTAACATTGCAGCTATCTAAAGCAGCATTATCACTTGGTGCTAATAAGTGGCTGACCAAAACACTTAAAAGGAAAAACTGGGGAATGAGATGTCCATACGGTGCGTTGAAAAACTCTGACATATTTGTGGGAGTCTAGAAGACCATGTGCATGCCCAAGACCTGAAAAGGCCTTAGTCTCTTAAGGTCTCTGACTGCCCTTGAGGCACTGCACAAGCAGGAAGTGCAGATTGAGGCAGAGTTGTAAACTGCCTGCTGAAGCATTTAAGCTGTACTCCAACACACATAGCCCCTCAGCAAGGCATTTCAGGAAATCTCTGTCCGGTTATTATCAGATCAGTAAGCTAACTGAACAGAGACTTCAATGGCCATATATGACAAAGAATACAGACTACAGAATTAGTCCAGGACAAACTGCTGTGACACCACCACCACCACTTACAACAACAAACCCTGGGAAACTCTGACTTTCAGAGTTGCCACATTACATTACTTAAAATGTGCAGTTTTCAACAAAAAATAATGAGACGTAGAAAAAAAGAAAGTATGACCCATTTATAGGAAAAAAGCGATCAGAGGAAACTGTCACTGAGGAAGTAAAAATGTTCAACTTACTTGATGTCATGGATTGAATTCTGTCCCCTAAAAATATGTGTGTCAATTTGGCTAGGCCATGATTCCCAGTATTGTGTGACTGTGCACCATTTTGCCATTTGATGTGATTTTCCCATGTATTGTAAATCTTACCTCTATGATGATAATGAGGTGGCACAGATGGCAGTTATGTTAATGAGCAGGACTCAATCTACAAGACTGGATTGTGTCTTGAGCCAATTTCTTTTGAGGTATAAAAGAAGCAAGCAGAGAGATAGGGGGACCTCATACCACCAAGAAAGCAGCACCAGGAGCAGAGTGCATCCTTTGGACCCAGGGTCTCTGTACCTGAGAAGCTCCTAGTCCAGGGTAAGATGGATGACAAGGACCTTCCTCCAGAGCTGACAGAAAGCTTTCCCCTGGAGCTGATGCTCTGAATTTGGACTTGTAGCCTACTAGAATGTGAGAGAATAAATTTCTGTTTGTTAAAGCAATCCACTTGTGGTATTTCTGTTACAGCAGTAGTAGATAACTAAAACACTAAAGACTTTAAATCAGCTATTATACATGCAAATAATGAAAGGAAACCATCTCTAAAGAATTAAAGGAAAGTATGAGAATGATGTCTCCAAATATCAATAAAAAGATAGAAATTATAAATAAATAACCAAATAGAAATTTTGGAGTTGCAAAGTACAAATAACTGAAATGAAAAACTGGAGGAGCTAAATAGCAGATTTGAACTGGCAGAAGAAAGTATCAGTGATCTTGAAAAGAGGTCAATTGACATCCAGTCTGAGGAACAGAAAGAAAAGAGAAACGAACAGAGCTTTACAGACCTGTAGGACACCATCAAGCCTACCAACAGACCCATAATGGGAGTCCAGAAGGAGAGGAGAGATAAAAGGACAGACTATTTGAATAGGGACTGGAAACTTCCCAAATTTGATGAAAACATTTATCCGCACACTTAAGAAGCTCAATAAATTCCAAGTTGGATAAACTCAGAAATCCATACCTAGCCCACATCAGAGTCAAATTTTGAAAGACAAAGGCAATCTTCAAAGCATCAACAGATAGGCAACTCATCACATACAACAGATACTCAGATGTATAACTGATTTCTCATCAGTAACCATGGAACCCAGAAAGCAGTGGGATAACATCTTCAAAATGCTGAAAAAGATCAACCAAGAATCCTATATTCAACAAAATTATCCTTCAAAAACAAAGGAGAAATTAAAAGTCAACCCCAGATAAACAAACCTGAGAGAATACATACCTGGCAGACCTGCTGTACAAGAAATGCTAAAGGAAGTCCTTCAGGCTGAAGTGAAAGAATACTGGACAGTACCTCAAATGCACATGAAGAAATAAAAAACACTTGCATCTCCATTGCTGCTTTCAAGATTCTCCCTTTGTCCTTGGCTTTCAACAAGTTGATTAGAGTATGTCTCAGTGAGTCTCTTTGTGTTTATCCTACTTTTTTTGGGAGAGGGGGTTCAGCTTATTGAATGTGTAGATTTGTGTCTTATGAAATTTGGTGAGTTTTCAGCCATTATTTCTTCAGATACTCTTTCTGCCCCTTTCTCTCCTCTCCTGGGCTTCCCATTATGCATATGTTGGTATGTTTGATGGTGTGTCACAGGTCTCTTAGGCTGTATTCCTTTTCCTTCATACTATTTTCTCTCTTCTCTTCAGACTCAATAAGTTCAGCTGACCTATTAACAAGTTCACTGATTCTTCTGTCCAAATCTGCTATTGAAACTCTTTAGTGAGATTTTCATTTCAGTTATTGTAACTTTTCAGTTCCAGAATTTCATATTCTGTCTCTTTATTGATATTCTCTATTTGTTCATACATCATTTTCCTGGTTCCCTTTAGTTCTTTGTCCATGGCTTTCTTTAACTCTTTGAGCATATTTTAGATAGCTGATTTAAATCTTTGTCTAACAAGTCCAATGTCTGCTTCCTCGGTGACAATTTGTGAATTTCTTCTGTGAATAGGCCACACTCTCTTGTTTACATGTGTCATTTTTTTGGTCAAAAACTAGAATTTTTATTGTTATATTGTAGTAACTCTGGAAATCAGATTCTTCTTCCTTGAGGTTTGTTTTTGTTGCTTGCTGTAGGCTATAGCTGTGTGTTTGTTTAGTGACTTCTAAAGTATTTTTGTAGTCTGTATTTTTTGTCATGTGTGGCCTCTGAAGTCTCTGTTCCTTTAGGTTGTGTTCAGTTAGTGTTTTGACAGATTTCCTTGAATGCCAGAAGAAGAGAGAGAGAAAGAATAAGCATAAGCATAATTAGAAGCAGAGGAAGAAGAATAGGAATAAAAAAAAAAAGGAAAAAAAAATCCTTTCCCAATCTTTGCAGATTAGTTCTGTGCTTGGGTACTCCTTCAACACTTAACCAGGCCATTTACAACTCTCTCTTAACCTTTACTTCCTGCTTTCACTGAGCCTAGAAATCAGCCACAGCTGAAACCTTAAGATCCTGTCAGGTCTTTTTTGAGCATGTGCCCTGCCTTGGGCATACACGTGGCTTTCTAAATTCCCCAGTATACACGGACACACTTGAATGTCCTAATTTCCCAATGAAACTCTCTCCCCAGATTTATTCCCAGGCTTTCAACACTCTATTGTATACTTTAATCTTTTGCCCCAAGTAGCTGTGGGTTGCTCATGTGCCTTACAAAGTTTCCGAGAAATGTCTGCTGTTTTTCCTGCTGTGCATGAGTTCTGAGTTAGGTGAAACAAAGACAAGTGACTTGCCTCAGTTCTTCAGGTAGTCTCCAGACAGGTTAAAAGAAACACAATTCTTTGCAAGTAAGTTCTTCTAGACTGCTCTCTCCAGAACCAGGGACCATGGGCTCACACTGGAAACATGGACTGCCATTTTCAAGACCACTGCCAAGCTAGGGAGGGGATGGGTCAAGGGTAAATGAAAATGCCACAAAGACTTCCTACTGCTATTATTTGTTAATTAGTTTTGCTTGTTTGTTTTGGTTTGTGTCTGCTGTTGATGAATTTGTTAAGTTTTTAAAATTTCATCATCATTTAAAAATATATTTTCACTAGGTTTAGAATTCTAGCTTGATAGTGATTTTCTTTTGGCACTTTAAGTATGCCATCTTATTGCCCTGGCTTACATAGTTTCTATTTAAAAAAATCTGTCAATTTTACTGTTGTTCATTTGAAAATAATGTCCTTTTTTCTCCATCTAATTTTAAGATTTTTATTTGTTTCTAGGTTTTAGAAGTTTTATTATACTATGCCCAGATGTAGTTTTCTTTGTATTTTTCTTGCTTGGAATTCTTTGCGCCTCCTGAATTTATGACTTTATGTCCTTTATCACTTTTTGAAAACTCTTAGCTAGTATACCTTCAAATATTGCTTCTGCCCCATTATCTGCCATCTCTTCCCAGGACTACACTTACAGGTATTTACTATGCCATATTTATTTATTTTTTACATTATTTTTGTATTCTTTATCCTTTCTTCTTTCTGTATTTTACACTGAGTATTTTTAACTCTCCTATACTTGAGTTCATTGATTCTCTTTTCTGATGTGTCTAATCAGCTGTTCAACTTTCTTAATTTTAGAATTTAATTTTTTTTGGTCTAGACTTTCCACTCGTTTATTAAATTTCAATACTCTGGTGAAATGCTTCATAATTTTTTCTATTGTCTTAAATATGTTAATCATGATTATTTAATATCTTTGTCTAACTTCATTTTTTTTGTTTTTGTTTGTTAGGTGCCGTTGAGTCAGTTCCAAATAATAGCAACCCTTTGTATAACAGAATGAAACACTGCCCAGTCCTGCACCATCCTCACAATCATTGTTATGTTTGAGCCCATTGTTGCAGCCACTGAGTCAATCCATCTCTTGGAAGGTCTTCCAGTAGCTTTGTTAGCTAGGGCATATATAGTTCTTATTTATTTATTTTTACTCTTGGGTTTTGATCATTTGTTCCTATCTCTTGGCTTGACTGGTAACTTTTGACTGATGGCTAGACATTGTATTTGAAAAAATAGTGGAGGCACTGGATGATGTTATGTTCTTCTAGAAAAGATTTGTGCCTGGCCCTTCATGGGTCTTAACTAAAAGCCCAAGGAGTTTGTCAGAACGTATCTCCACTTGTTAGGCTATAATTTATATTAATTCTTAGAACTGGGTGTGCAAAAGTCACATGGTATCATCTATAGAGAGAAAACAAAGACAGTGTCTTGATGCTTTCTGACTAATAAGTCAGTCCACTATATGATATGAGGGAAGTTTTATGTCAGTATTACTTCAATGAGCCTCTCTGTGTTTTCCATATTCTCCCCTTGTTCTGGAACTCTGATCACTCACAAATTTTTGCTTTTGATATTATCCCACATAATTCTCAGGGTTTCTTCATTCTTTCTTTCTGATTTTTCCACAGAGTTGTAGCCAAGTATTTGTCTTCAATTTCGCTGATCCTGTCTTCCATCATTTCAAACCTGCTCCTCATCCCTTATATGACACTGTCCATTTCTGAAATCTTGTTGTTTATCTTTTGGATTTCTAATTGTTGGTTTTGTATGATTTATAGTTGTGAATTTATTTTGGCATTTTGTTCCTGTACTATTTTCCTGAATTCTTCCAATTTTTGTCTGTATATTCCATGAATTTGTCTGCCATTTCCATGAATGTGTTTGTTTTTTCCTCATTTTTATCTGCTTTTGCTTCAACTCATGGATAGCTCTGAACATTAGAGATTTGAATTCCCTATCAGGTAATCCTAGAGCCTTTTTTTCTACTGGAAAGTCATCTGGTGTTTTATTTTGGACACCTCCTACAACAATCCTGTCCTGTTTTTTATATGTTTTCATATTGTCGGCTGTCTTTCAGACATTCAGTAGCTATTTTCCTCATTTATCAATTGTAGATTTGTTTGTGTCTTCCTGCTTTTTTGTTTTATTTGGTTATGTCTGAGCAGGCGGGCTGCACATTCTTTGTTGTTTGCTTGTCTGTGGGCACGATACTTTTCACCTCGTCCAATGGGCAGTGTCAGTCACTCAGGTATGGTGTAGCAGGGCAGGTCCAGCTGAAGGGGAGGGGCTGGGATGTGTTGTTTGTGGCATGTACTAGGGTCGACATGTCAGGCTGGGAATCAGTGTGGGGCAGGTTCTGGTAGGCCATGCCTGTGCTGCTCCTGGGTGTGTGGAGCTGAGTATAGGAAAGAGGAAAGGAGAGAGAAACAGAAGCCAAAAACAAAAAGAGCTAAGGGAGCTTGCTGTTGGAGTGGAGAGATGAGAAACTGAGAAATGAAGAAAAACAGAAAGGAAAAAAGAAAAAAGAAATGTCCACAGGGATTCCACTGAGTGGCTGCGCAGACCGGTTCCAAAGCTGCACAGTACAGCCCAGCTAGAAGTGGTTCCAAAGTTGCAAAAATAAAAAGAAAACAAACAAAAACAAAAGCCCCGGGCATCCCACCAACATGGCGGCAAAGGCTGGGGAAGCAGATCTCCAGCCTAGCGACACTTCACAACCTTTCAAGAAGAAGCAAAGATGGCACACGGAGCTAGGTGTTTGAGAGAAGGGATGGTGGTGGTGAGAGGCACGGAAGAAACCAAAAGAAGCAGAAAAAAGCCACACCAGCAACAAATGGCACTCAGGGAGCCGGCCAGTGTGGGCAGGGTGAATCCAAGTGGCACGGGGCCAAAGCCTGTAACTTCCAGCCAAGAAACTGTGGCCAGTGGGAAGCAGAGGAGGAGTCAGGCCACTATTATGTTTGAGATTTCAAAATAAATTCAGTGAAGTTATAGAGTGTAAATTAATTATCATAAGGCTGAAGAGTAGACTAAATCTGTGGCATCGTTTACAATTTAAGCAAAAAGATTTTGCTATAGTTAACATTTTAATAATTTTTTCCTATAACAATATTCAAAGCTCTCAAAATTACAAGTCAACAGTTAGAAGTACTTGGAAGTGTTCAACTTATAATATTACAGGACACAGATTAATAAACATAGTAAACAGATTTACACAGAAACTCAACTTTGTCCTTACGATAAATAAGTATAGGCTTAAATTGATTAGTCATGGCTATGTAAATAACCTTTAACTTTTTCCTTATTTAAACAAGATATAATGGCTATATGAGTGTTCTGCCTTTTCAAAATATTATATCAATGTTCTTCCCATTTTTCCCCCAAGAGTCTTCATAAAACTACTAAAAAGCCTTGGCTTTAGTTAGTTACATTTTCTAGCTAAGGCTAATTAAATAATATAAATGGGGCTTATAGTTATCGTCATGGATTGAATTGTGCCCCCCAAATACATGTGTCAACTTGGTTAGGTCATGATTCCCAGTATTGTGTGGTTGTCCTCTATTTTATGATTTTGATATGTGTTATATATCATAATCTCTGCCTGTGGTTAAAAAGGATTAGGGTGGGATGTAACACCCTTGCTCAGGTCACATCCCTGATCCAATGTAAAGGGAGTTTCCCTGGAGTGTGGCCTGCACCACCTTTTATCTTATGATAGATAAAAGGGACTTCTGGGCAACATGGCGCTAAAGACAGAAGCACCATGCCATTCTTCCACAGCAAAGACCCAAAAGACTAAGTCAAACAGAGACAAACATCAATCCTGAAACCCTAAGCATAAAATAAAGAGATAAGGAACTCAGCCAAGCACCAAATGGAATAAGAAACTGACAGACAACAGAGAGCGAAGAGAGATGTGCAGAGGTCCCCTATCAGCTAATGCAGCATGGATTCGCCATCTTGGACTCCTATCGGAGATCAGCGAACACAGAGTATGGGAAAGCAGTTTCACGGAGCTCATAGCAGGAGATAGAAAAACAGATAACCAGCGATATATGCTTTCCCACCCTCTACCCTTCTTCAACCCCAGATTCCTCTGCTTCCTGTGGCCACAGTCTCTTGGCTGGGAGGCAATGGCTTCAGCCCGGTGCCACTTGTATTCCACGGGCCCACACTGGCCGGCTCCCTAAGTGCCATTTGTTGGCTACTGGTGCTGCTTTTTTCTGCTTCTTTTGGTTTCTTCCATACCTCTCACCACCTCCCCCTCCTTACTTCAAATACCTGGCTCCGTGTGCCATCTTTGCTTCTTTCTGAAATGCTGTGAAATGCGGCTCGACTGTGGAACTGCTTCCAGGCCTGCGTCGCCAGGCTGGTGGGTTCCCAGGGC
>NW_004444037.1:9211499-9215006 GCF_000243295.1 Trichechus manatus latirostris | reverse complement strand
TCCGTTCTCTTGTCAGTTTTCTCACTCCATTTGGTGCTTGGCTGAGTTCTTTATCTCTTCATTTGATGTTTTAGGGTTCAGGATTGTTGTATTCTCTGTTCGGCTTAGGTTTTCGGATCTTTGCTGTGGAGGGACGGCATGGTGCTTCTGCCTAGAGCGCCACTTTGCCGGAACTCTGGGATCCCCAGGGCTTTTTTGTTTGTTTTGATTTGTTCTGTTTGTTTTCTCAGCTCAGGAGCTCCTTCTAACCAGGCTGTACTGCATGGCTTGGGAGCTACTTTCTCAGTTTGCGCAGCCACACCATGTGATCCCTGCAGGCATTTCTTCTTTGCTTGTTTTTTTTTTGTTTTCTCTTTTCCCCTTTTTCTTTCTTCATTTCCCAGTTTCTCGTCTCTTTATACTACCGTCTCTTCCTGTGTCCTGAAATCTGACACTGTGTGACACCTGTACCCCTTCTAGCCAGGCTCTACTTTGTGGCCTGGGAGCCACTTCCCCTGTCTTTACAGCCACACTGGTGGGATCCCTGGGGGCTTTGCTTTTTTTCCCTAATTTTTATTTATTTGTTTTTCTTTTACCCGTTTTCTTTTTTTTCCTTTTTGTTTTTCTTCATTTCCTGGTCTGTCATCTCCCCAGTCCAATGGCAAGCTCCCTCAGCAATCTTTTTTGTTTGTTTTGGCTGTTGTTTCTCTCTCCTCTTTCCCATACCCATCTTAGATCCACATTATCCCAATATCCCCCCTCCTTCCTGCCGACCTGCACCATGTGCTGAACATCACACCCTGAGCAGCACAGGCACAGCCTACCGTAACCTGCTCTGTATTGATTCCTGGCTGGCCCTTTCGGCCCTAGTATATCCCACAAACAACCCATCCCAGCCCCTCCCCTTCTGCTGGACCTGCCCTGCTGTACAATACCTGAGCAACTGACCCTGCCCATTGGACAAAGAGGTGAAAGTATCGTGTCCACAGATGAACAAACAACAAAGAACACATAACCCGCCTGCTCAGACATAACCAAATAAAACAAAAAAGTAAGATGAAACAAACAAATCTATAACTGATAAATGAGGAAAATAACTACTGAATGTCCCGAAGACAGCAGACAATATGAAAACATATAAAAAACAGGACAAGATGGTTCCAGTAGGTGTCCAAAATAAAATACCAGATGACTTTCCAGTACAAGAAAAGGCATAGAACTACCTGATAAGGAATTCAGATCTCTAATATTCAGAGCTATCCAAGAGTTGAAGCAAAAAGCAGATAAAAATGAGGAAAAAATAGACAAATTCAAGGAAATGGCAGTCGAATTCATGGAAAATACAGACAAAAAAAAAATGGAAGAATTCAGGAAAATAATGCAGGAGCAAAATGCCAAAATAAATTCACAACTAGGAATCATACAAAAACAACAATTAGAAATCCAATAGATAAACAACAAGATTTCAGAAATGGACAGTGTCATATAAGGGCTGAGAAGGAGGTTTGAAACGATGGAAGACAGGATCAGTGAAATGGAAGACAAACACTTGGATACAACTCTGAGGAAAACTGAGAAAAAGAACGAAGAAAAATGAAGAAACCCTGAGAATTATGTGGGATACAATCAAAAGCAAAAATCTGCAAGTGATTGAAGTTCCAGAACAGGAAGAGAAAAGAGAAAACACAAAGAGGATCACTGAAGAACTGCTGAGAGAAATCTTTCCCAATATCATGAAACATGAAAAGCTGGCCATCCAAGAAGCTCAATGAACCCCATATAGGACAGATGGCAAAAGAAAATCACCAGGCATAATCACCCTTGTTAAAACCGAAGACAAGGAAAGAATCCTGAGAGCAGTTCGAGAAAAACAAAAAGTCACATACAGAGGAGAAACAATAACACTAAGCTTGGATTATTCGGCAGAAATCATGAAGGCAAGAAGGCAATGGGATGACATATACATAAAACCTTGGAAGAAAAAAAATTGCCAGCCAAGAATAATGTATCCTGCAAAACTCTTGTTCAAATATGCTGGTGAAAATGGGACATTTCCAGTCAAACAGAAGTTAAGGGACTATGTAAAAAGCAAAGCAAACTAACAAGAAATATTAAAGGGAGTCAGTTCTGATAACAAACAACATCAGACCACAGCCTGAATCTAGGACACAGGATTGTACTAGCCAGATACCAGCCTATGAAATGAACTCTCAAGGACTATCCATAACCAAAAGAATTACAACAGGGAACCACAGAGGATAATTTGTAAATGACAACATCAGAACAATAAAAGAGGGAATAAATGGTGTAGATATAGAACCTCCTAATGGAGAGGAAAGCAAGGTGATATCAAGTAATAATGGACTGGTTCAAACCTAGGAAGATAAGGGTAAATTTCGAGGCAACCACAAAGAAAGTTAACAAAAACCTACTCATCAAAATAAAGAAGAATATAAAGTATCAGTAAAAATGAAATCTACAGAAACAAAATAAATTTTAAAAAAATCTACAAACAAAAGGAACTCAGCACAGGAGAGTAAGAGGAACAAAGAAAACATCAGCACCAGAAAAAAAAAGTACTAAAAAATGACAGCAATAAACTCACACCTATCAATATTTACACTGAATGTAAATGGCCTAAATGCACCCATAAAGAGACAGAGAGTGACAGAATGGATTAAAAAAACAGGATCCATCAATATGCTGTCTATAAGAGACACAACTTAGAAACAAAGATGTAAATTTATTAAAAATCAATGTATGGAAAAAATATATCAAGCAAACAGCTACCAAAAAAAGAACAAGACTGGCAATACTAATCTCAGGTAATGCAGACTTTAAAACAAAATCCACCATAAAAGACAAAGAAGAACCCTACACAGTGATTAAAGGGATGATCCATCATGAAGATGTAACCATAATAAACATCTACACACACAATGACAGGGCTCCAAAATACATAAAACAAACTCTAACAGCACTGAAAAGAGAAACTGACAATTCCACAATAATAGTAGGAGAATTCAACACACCACTCTCAGTAAGGGACAGAACATCTAGAAAGACACTCAACAAAGATACAGAAGACCTAAAGGGCACAATCAGGCAACTTGAAGACATATATAGAACAGTCCACCCAACAGCTGCAAAGGACACATTCTTTCCCAACGCACATGGAACGTTCTCCAGAAAAGACCACATCTTAGGCCACAGAACAACCCTCAACAAAATTCTAAACACTGAGATAATACAAAGTATCTTCTCTGACCACAATGCCATCAAAGTAGAAATTAACAACAGGGAGAGCAAGGAAAAAGAAAATCAATTACATGGAAGCTGAATAACACCCTGCTTACAAATCACTGGGTAATAGAAGAAATCAGAGATGGAATCAAAAAATTCCTAGAATCAAATGAGAATGAAAACGTATCATACCAAAACCTTTGGGACACAGCAAAGGCAGTCCTCAGAGGACAATTTATAGCAATAGATGCACACATCAAAAAAGAAACTATTTATTCTGTAAAC
>NW_004444037.1:9200108-9210613 GCF_000243295.1 Trichechus manatus latirostris | reverse complement strand
ATTGACAAAGAAAAGACATTTGACGAAGTCCAACACCAATTCCTGATAAAAACTCTCAAGAATATAGGTATAGAAGGGAAATTTCTCAACATAATAAACGGCATCTATGCAAAACCAACAGCCAACATCATTCCTAAGGGAGAGAGGTTGAAAACAATCCCCTTGAGAACAGGAAGAAGACAAGGATGCCCTTTATCACCACTCCTATTTAACATCGTGCTGGAAGTCCTAGATAGAGCAATAAGGCAAGAAAAAGAAATAAAGGGCATCCAAATTGGTAATAAAGAAGTTAAACTGTCCCCATTTGTGGATGATATGATACTGTACATAGAAAACCCAGAAGACTCCACAAGAAAACTACTGGAACTAATAGAAAGATTCAACAGAGTAGTAGGATACAAGCTAAACATACAAAAATCCGCTGGATTCCTATACACCAAAAAAGAGAATGATGAAAAGGAAATCAGGAAAACAATACCATTTATAATAGCCCCTAAAAAAACAAACAAACAAAAAACTTAGGAATAAATCTAACCAGGGATGTAAAAGACCTATACAAAGAAAACTACAAAACACTACTGTAAAAAAACAAAAGAGATCTACATAAATAGAAAAGCTATGTTCATGGATAGGCAGACTCAACATTGTGAAAATGACAATTCTACTCAAAGCAATTTACAAATACAATGCAAGCCCAATTCAAATACCAACAACATTCTTTAAAGAGATGGAAAAACTAATCATTAACTTTATATGGAAAGGGAAGAAGCCCTGGATAAGTAAAGCACTACTGAAGAAGAATAAAGTAGGAGGACTTGCACTACCTGACCTCAGAAGCTACTATACAGCTATGGTATTCAAAACAACCTGGTACTGGTACAACGACGGATACATTGAACAGTGAACAAAATCTAGATCCCAGACGTAAATCCATCCACCTACGATCACCTGATCTTCGACAAGGGCCCAAAAACTATCAAATGGGTAACAGACAGTCTTTTTAAGAAATGGTGCTGGCAAAGCTGGATGTCCATCTGCAAAAAAAGGAAACAGGACCCATACCTCACACTGTATAAAAAACTAATCAAAAATGGATCAAAGACCTAAATATAAAGCCCAAAACTATAAAGTTCATAGAAGAAAAAATAGGATCAACGCTAGAGGCCCCAATACACGGCATTAACAGGATACAAACCATAACTAACAACACACAAACTCCAGAAGATAAGCTAGATAACTGGGATCTTCTAAAAATTAAACACTTATGCTCAGCAAAAGAATTCAGCAAAAGAGTAAAAAGAGAACCTACAGACTGGGAAAAAAATTTTGGACATTACAAGTCAGACAAAGTTCTAATCTCTAAAATCTACAAGAAAATTCAACACCTCTACAACAAAAAGACAAATAATCCAATTAAAAAATGGGCAAAGGAAATGAATAGACACTTCACCAAAAAACAAATTCAAGCAGCCAACAGATACATGCGGAAATGCTGGCTATCACTAGCCATTACAGAAATGAAAATCAAAACCACAATAAGATACCATCTCCCCCTGGCATTACTTACACGAATCAAAAAAGCTGGAAATAACAAATGTTGTAGAGGCTGCGGGAAGTTCGGAACTCTTATGCACTGTTGGTGGGAATGTAAAATGATACAACCATTTTGGAAAATGATATGGCGCTTCCTTAGAAAGCTAGAAATAGAAATACCATACAATCCAGCAATCCCACTCCTAGGAATATATCCTAGAGAAATAAGAGCCGTCACACGAATAGACATATGCACACCCATATTCATTGCAGCACTGTTCACAATAGCAAAAAGATGGAAACAACCTAGATACCTGTTAACAGATGAATGGATAAACAAACTATGATACATCCACACCATGGAGTATTATGCTTCGATAAAGACCAATGATGAATCTGTGAAGCATCTCATAACACGGATGAAACTGGAGGACATTATGCTAAGTGAAATAAGTCAATCACAGAAGGACAAATATGGTATGAGATCACTACTGTAAAAAGTCATGAAAAGGTTTACATAGAAAAAGAAACAATCTTTGATGGTTATGAGGGATGAGAGGGGTGCGAGGGGGAAATACTAAATAGACAATAGATAAGTGGTAACTTTGGTGAAGGGTAAGACAGTTCGCAATACTGGGGAAGCCAGCACAGCTTGTACAAGAAAAGGTCATGGAAGCTCCATAGACACATCCAAACTCCCTGAGGAACGGAATTGCTGGGCTGAGGGCTGTGGGGACCATGGTCATAGGGAGCATCTAGCTCAATTGGCATAACATGGTTTATAAAGAAAACGTTCTACATTCTACTTTGGTGAGTAGTGTCTTAGTAGGGTCTTAAAAGCTTGTGGGCAGCCAGCTAAGATACTCCACTGGTCTCACTCCTTCGGGAGCAAGGGAGAATGAAGAAAACAAGATACAAGGGAAAGATTAGTCCAAAGGACTAACGGACCACAACTACCACAATCTCCACCAGACTGAGTCCTGTACAACTAGATGGTGCCCAGCTACCGCCACTGACTGCTCTGACAGGGATCACAACAGAGGTTTCTGGACAGAGCTGGAGAAGGATGTAGAACAAAATTCTAACTCACAGAAAAAGACCAGATTTACTGGCCTGACACAGACTGGAGAAACCCCAAGATTATGGCCCCTGGACACCCTTTTAGCTCAATAATGAAGTCACTCCCAAGGTTCACCCTTCAACCCAAGATTAGATAGCCCTATAAAAGAAAATGAGACTAATGGGGCACAACAGCCCAGGGACAAGGACTAGAAGGCAGGAGGGGACAGGGAAACTGGTAATTGGGAACCCAGAGTCGAGAAGGAGAGTGTTGACATGTTGTGGGTTTGTTAACCAATGTCATAAAACAATACGTATACTGTTTAATGAGAAACTATTTGTTCTGTAAACCTTCATCTAAAGTATAATAAAAGAGAAAAGAAGCAAGCAGAGTGTGGGGACTTCATACCACCAAGGAAGAAGCACTGGGAGCAGTATACTTCCTTTGGACCCAGGGTCCCTGAATGGAGCAGCTCCTAGTCCAGGGGAAGATTGATGACAAGGACCTTTCTCCAGAGCCAACAGAGAGAAAGCCTTCCCCTGGAGCTGACTCCTTGAATTTGGACTTTTAGCCTACTTTACTGTGAGAAAATAAAGTTCTCTTTTTAAAGCACTCCACTTGTGTTATTTTTGTTATAGCAGCACTAGACGATTAAGACAGTCATCTAGTGTCTTAGTCATCTAAGACAGTCATCTAGTGCTGCTGTAACAGAAATACCACAAGTAGATGGCTTTAAAAAGAGAAATTTATTTTCTCACAGTAAAGTAGGTTAGAGTCCAAATTCAGGGTGTCAGCTCCAGGGGAAGGCTTTATCTCTCTGTTGGCCTTCTCATCAATCCTCCCCCAGGCTAGGAGCTTCTCTGCACAGGGACCCCAGTTCCAAAGGACGTGCTCTGCTCCCGGCACTGCTTTCTTGGTGGTATGAGGTCCCCTTGTCTCTCTGCTCGCTTCTCTCTTTTATATCTCAAGAGATGCCTCAAGACACAATCCAATCTTGTAGATTGAGTCCTGCCTCACTAACACAACTGCTGCCCATTCTCCCTCATCTACATCATAGAGGCAGGATTTACAACATATAGGAAGATCATACAATACCAGGAATCATGGCCCAGCCAAATTGATACACACATTTTTTGGGGGCTATAATTCAATCCACGACAATGACTAAGACAGTTATTTATTTTTTAAAATTTAACACTGGATAGTAAACATGGCAAAAGGCTCAAGTATCAACCTTCCTGTACTACTCCTTACGAGCTGAGCTGACTGTGGGATTGCAGAAATAAAGAAACTTTACATCATTACTGCAGGCAGAGGAAGACTGTCATTTCACTTGTCTGAAACTATGGAATTCCTGAATACCAGACAGATGGATCTCTGAGAAGAAGGAATATTTGTTTGAGCTCACCACCCTAAGAAAGCAATATAGCTTTTAAAAAATAAGTGGAAAGAACATTTCATGAGCATCCTCTAGTTTGAGGAGGCAAGGAATCTCATTTGGGATGACGAGTAAAAAACAAAACAAAACAAAACAACAACAAAATCAACAAGTTGCTGTCCAGTCCACTCCAACTCATGGTAATCCCATGTGTGTCAAAGTAGGACTGTTCTCCATAGGATTCCCATTGGCTGATTTTTCTGAAGTAGATCACCAGGCTTTTCTTCTGTGGTGCCTCTGGGTAGACTGGAACATTCAACCTTTTGGTTAGCAGTTGAGTGTGTTAACCATTTGCACCACCTATGGGCTCCCAATTGGAATGATGAACATCCAAACAAGAAAATGAGGTAATATAATAAGAATCCAGTTACTCTAGTTTTCAGGCAAATGCCAATATCAGATGTAAGTATTGAAAAAAAAATATATGGGGCATATGATTCTATAATATCATTGGAGAATGAAACAGTAAAGATGTAGGAAGGAAGGTAATTGTGAAAGGTATATGTCAGGAAACAAGTAAATTTTAGACAGCATCTTCTTTTAGCTCTAAATAACAGTCATTAAAACATGGACTACATGAAACAAGAAATAAGACAAAGAAATGATAGCTGGGATGAAATAGCTTGCTGAGAAGCAAGCAGAAATGAAAACAGCCCTTTATAAAATAGGGAAATAATGTTTTGAAATTATATTTGATAATAGAATTTAATATTAACAATGCAGTTTTTACATTACAAGCATAGATACACCATAAACACTTAAATTGATGTTAGAATTCTAAACATGTTCCAAAGTATTTTCATAAGTACAACAGCTGCAAAAGTAACAATTTCTATCACTAGTTAATCCTATTTCTAATCTTTTTACAAAATAAACATTAAGACGGCTCTATTTGTAAAAATCAAATTGCAGAGTAACTTTTCATTGTCCTCCTGTGGGAAATCGAACAAAATCTTAAATTCATTTTAACATTGTTTTTTACATGTCCATTTATTATAATTCATTAAAGACATGTTTGAGACTTCTAAATCAAGCTTGCATTACACATTATATTATCCTAAGGAATCACTTCAGATCACAATAGGAAGTCAATAAATTATTTTTTTACTGACTGAACTTCTTTTGTAGGGAGAATAATTTTCTTCCACTCTTCAAGTTTCTACCTTACTCCATATAGTAGTTATTTTAGGAAATCATCTAGGAAAGAAATCTCCCTTTCTTTTCTGCCCTCTTAATTGTTACTTCCGAAAAGAAGGTGCATTACTAATACAGGTGTGACCTTGTCTGCTCTTGGCCAGGATAAATGTCTTAATACTTTCTGCCTACTTCTTTCATGGGAAAAAGGCTATAGCTTTTTGTCTCTTCTGCTGACAATGTGGTAGATATGTTTCATTTAAGAAAAAAGAGGTGGGATGCCCATTTTCTCTTGCTCTTGAATTGCCAGAAGTAAAATTGATAATTTTATCCCTATGTTATTTCTATGTCTGTTTTTCAATTGGCTTTAAATTCAGAGGTTATAGGAGTGTGATTAAATAACTCTGATAGAAATTATAGTATGTTTAAAAAAAAACATAATCCTGACAAATAATAAAATCTACTTATTTTATTCAGTAGATTAGTTTTCCTCCATAATGACTGAGAAGCATCATTATTTCCTAATCCATCAATACAGACTATTCAACCCTCACATCCCTTTAGCTCTCATATCACCATCCACCTCCCAAATTGGGCCACCTGTATTTATCTTTTACGTTGCCAAGGTTGATAATATTTCATTCTATTCATAACCATAACTGCTTCTGAGATTTATCTACAGATGGATTCTAAAACATGAAAACTAAGTGTTTTACCTTATTTTGACCAGAAAATTATTTCTTACTGCAAAGCCTTTCATTTTTATAGCTATTTTTGTTTGGAGAATGTATATTTTCCTTTGTTTTTTAGTTTACCTTTATCAAAGCATCTTTTTTGCAAACCCAACATCATATATTTTTCTCCCTATTTCTTCTTTTTCTTCCCCCCTGCCCACAAGAACCTTTGTCGTCAGCTCTCTGTTTTCCAGCTTCCATCTATACTGGTTGTTCTCTAGACCTGCTGCACCACCATGATTCTGGAACTCTCTTTTTTGCATCTCTCCCTTTTTTGCATCTCATGTCTTTCTTACTTGGATCCCCATTTCCCACTGTGCCCAAGCTAATACCTTTCTCTGCAGGCAAACTCAACTTTTCAGGGTCCATGTCTCAAATGAATGAATGCAATCTAAAATGGAAATGGTAAATGATAGCGCTTGGTCTCTGGGTAAATGGTTCTCACATCTAGAGGTAACAGCATTAATTGTGAGTCACTTCTATGAAAAGATTAAAATTATATTAAATGCATAAATCTCATAAAACGCATCATGTTTGGTTGCCATAGTTCTAGAACAATATTAATTTTATTAACTTATATAAATGCATGAATTTATTGATTCAGGACTTTGTCTTGTTTTCTTTTGTATTTTCAGTACTGAGTACTATTTCACATGGAAGGCACTCAATAAATGCATGTTGATTGAGTAAATAATTGAACAAATACAAATATAGTTTATATTGGATTGGTTCATATACTTAGTGTTGTTTTCGTTAGTTGCCGTCAAGTCGGTTCCAACTCATAGCAACCCTATTTACAACAGAACAAAATACTGCCTACTCCTGCACCATCCTCATAATCATTGCTATATTTGAACCCATTGTTGCAGCTACTGTGTCAATCCATGTCATTGAAGGCCTTCTTTTTTTTTGCTTACCCTCTACTTTACCAAGCATGATGTCCTCTCCAGGGACTGGTCCCTCCTGATAACATGTCCAAAGTATGTGAGACAAAGTCTCACCATTCTCACTTCTAAGGAGCATTCTGGCTGTACTTCTTCCAAGACAGATTTGTTTGTTCTTCTGGCAGTCCATGGTATATTCAATATTCTTCATCAACAATGTAATTCAAAGGTATCAATTCTACTTCGGTCTTCTTTATTCATTGTCCAGCTTTTGCATGCATATGAGGTGATTGAAAATACAATGGCTTGGGTTAGACACACCTTAGTCCTTAAAGTGACATCTTTGCTTTTCAACACTTTAAAGAGGTCTTTTGCAGCAGATTTGCCCAATGCAATACATTGTTTGATTTCTTGACTACTGCTTTCATGGGTGTTGATTGTGGATCTGAGTAAAATGAAATCCTTGACAACTTCAATATTTTCTCTGTTTATCATGATGTTGTTTATTGGTCCACTTGGGAGGATTTTTGTTTTCATTATGTTAAGGTGTAATGCATACTGAAGGTTGTAGTCTTTGATCTTCATCAGTAAGTGCTTCAAGCCCTCTTCACTTTCAGCAAGCAATTTTGTGTCATCTGCATATCGCAGGTTAATGAGTCTTCCTCCAATCCTGATGACCTGTTCTTCTTCATGTAGTCCAGCTTCTCAGACTATTTTCTCAGCATAGAATACTATGGTGAAAGGATACAACCCTGTCATACACCCTTCCTGACTTTAAACCATGAAGTATCGCCTTGTTCTGTTTGAATGACTGCCTCTTGGTCTAGGTACAGGTTCCACATGAGCACAATTAAGTGTTCTGCAATTTCCAGTCTTTGCCATGTTATCCATAATTTATTATGAGCCACATAGTCGAATGCCTTTGCATAGTCAATAAAACACAAGTAAACATCTTTCTAGTATTCTGTGCTTTCAGCCAGGAGCCATCTGACATGAACAATGATATCCCTGGTTCTACGTTGTCTTCTGAATCCAGCTTGAATTTCTGGCAGCTCTCTGTCAAGGTACTGCTGCAACCATTTTTAAATTATTGTCAGCATAATTTTACTTGTGTGTGATATTAATGATATTGTTGATAATTTCCGCATTCTGTTGGATCGCCTTTCTTTGGAATGACACATATATGGATCTATACCAGTTGGTTGGCCAGGGGGCTGTCTTCCAAATTTCCTGGCATAGTGAGTGAGCGCTTCCAGCATTCTGTTCATTTGTTGAAATAGCTCAGTTGGTATTCCGTCAATTCCGAGAGCCTTGTTTTTTGCTAATGCCTTCAGTGCAACTTGGATTTCCTTCAGTACCATCAGTTCTTGATCATATGCTACCTCATGAAATGGCTGAATGTTGACCAATTCTTTTTGTACAGTGACTGTGTGTATTCCTTCCATCTTCTTTTGATGCTTCCTACATCATTCAATATTTTGTCCATAGAATCCTTCAATATTGCAACTGAAGGCTTGAATTTTTTCTTCAGTTCTTTCAGCTTGAGAAATGCTGAGCATGTTCTTCCCTTTTGTTTTCTAACTCCAGGTCTTTGCACATTTCATTATACTTACCTTTGTCTTCTCCAGTCACCCTTTGAAATCTTCTGCTCAACTTTTTTACTTCCTCATTTCTCCCGTTCACTTTAGCTACTCTATATTTAAGAGCAAGTGTCACAGTCTCTTCTGACATCCATTTTGGTCTTTTCTTTCCTTTGTTTTTTTTCATTGTGCTTTAAGTGAAAGTTTACAGTTTTACTTAGTTTCTCATACAAAAATTTATACACACATTTTTATGTGACCCTAGCTACTGTCCCTGTAATGTGACAGCACACTTCTCCTTTCCACCCTGGATGTCCCATGTCCATTCAACCAGCTCTTGTCCTTTTTCGCCTTCTCATCTTGCCTCCAGACAGGAGCTGCGCATTTAGTCTCATGTATCTACTTGAGCTAAGAAGCACTCTCTTCACCAGTATCATTTTATGTCTTATAGTCCAGTCTAATCTATGTCTGAAGAGTTGGCTTCGGGAATGGTTTCATTTCTGGGCTAACAGAGAGTCTGGGGGCCGTGTCTTCCAGGGTCCCTCCAGTCTCAGTCAGATCATTAAGTCTGGTCTTTTTAGTAGAATTTGAGTTCTGCACCCTACTTTTATCCTGCTCAGTCAGGGACTCTTTGTTGTGTTCCCTGTCAGGGCTGTCATTGGTGGTAGCCAGGCACCGTCTAGTTCTTCTGGTCTCAGGCTGATGGAGTCTCTGGTTTATGTGGCTCTTTCTGTCTCTTGAGCTAATATTTTCCTTGTGTCTTTGGTGTTCTTCGTTCTCCTTTGCTCCAGGTGAGTTGGGACCAATTGATGCATCATAGATGGCTGCTTGCTAGCTTTTAAGACCCCAGACGCCACTCACCAAAGTGGGATGCAGAACATTTTAATCAACTTTGTTATGCCAATTGACCTAGATGTCCCCTGAAACCATGGTCCCCAGATCCCCACCCCTGCTACTCTGTCCTTTGAAGTGTTTCGTTCAATTCAGGAAACAGCTTTTGGTTTAGCCCAGTTGTGCTGACTTGCCTTGTATTATGTGTTGTTCTTCCCCTGACCTAAGATAATTCTATCTACTATCTAGTTAGTGAATAACCCTCTCCCTCCTTCCCCACATTCGTAACCATCAAAGAATGTTTTCTTCTGTGTTTAAACCTTTTCTTGAGTTCTTAGAATAGTGGTCTCATACAATATTTGTCCTTTTGTGACTGAGTAATTTCACTCAGCATAATGCCTTCCAGATTCATACATGTTATGAGATGTTTCACAGATTCATCATTGTTCTTTATCGTTGCATAGTATTCCATTGTGTGAATATGCCATAATCCATTCATCCATTGATGGGCACCTAGGTTGTTTCCATCTTTTGCTATTGTGAACAGTGTTGCAATGAACATGGGAGTGCATGTATCTATTCATGTGACAGCTCTTGCTTCTCTAGGATATATTCCAAGGAGTGGGATTGCTGGATCATATGGTACTTCTATTTCCAGCATTTTAAGGAAGCGCCAAATTGATTTCCAAAGTGGTTGTACCATTTACATTCCCACCAACAATGTATAAGTGTTCCAGTCTCTCCACAACTGCTCCAGCATTTATTATTTTGTGGTTTTTGGATTAATGCTAGCCTTGTTGGGGTGAGATGATATCTCACTGTAGTTTTGATTTGCATTTCTCTAATGGCTAATGATCATAAACATTTTCTCATGTATCTATTAGCTGCCTGAATGTCTTCTTTCGTGAAGTGCTTGTTCATATCCTTTGCCCATTTTTTAATTGGGTTGTCTTTTTTTGTTGAGGCTTTGCAGTATCTTGTAGATTTAGAGATTAGATGCTGATTGGATTTGTTGTAGCCAAAATTTTTTTTCCAGTCTGTAGGCTGTCTTTTTACTCTTTTGGTGAAGTCTTTTGATGAGCATAACTGTTTGATTTTTAGGAGCTCCCAGTTATCTAGTTTCTTGTCTGGTGTTTGTGCATTGTTACTTATGGTTTGTATTCTGTTTATGTCATGTATTAGGGCTCCTAGCACTGTCCCTATTTTTTCTTCCATGATCTTTATTATTTTCAATTTTATGTTTAGGTTTTTGATCCATTTTGAGTTAGTTTTTGTGCATGGTGTGAGGTATGGATCTTGTTTCAGTTTTTT
>NW_004444037.1:9182848-9200008 GCF_000243295.1 Trichechus manatus latirostris | reverse complement strand
ATTTTGAGTTAGTTTTTGTGCATGGTGTGAGGTATGGATCTTGTTTCAGTTTTTTGCAGATGGATATCCAGTTATGCCAGCACCATTTGTTAGAGAGACTGTCTTTTCCCCAATTAACAGACTTTGGGACTTTGTCAAATATCAGCTGCTCATAGGTGGATGGATTTATGTCTGGATTCTCAATTCTGTTCCCTTTGTTGTTGTACCAGTACCAGGCTGTCTTGACTACCGTGGCGGTATACTAGCTTCTAAAATCAGGTAGTCTGAGGCCTCCTACTTTGTTCTTCTTCTTGAGTAATGCTTTACTTCTTCGGGGACTCTTGCCTTTCCATATGAAGTTGGTGATTTGTTTCTCCATCTCATTAAAAAATGCCAGTGGAATTTGGATTGGGATTGTATTGTATCTGTAGATCGCTTTGGGTAGGAGTGATATTTTCATAATGTTGAGTCTTCCTATCCATGAGCAAAGTATGTTTTTCCACTTATGCAGGTCTCTTTTGGTTTCCTGCAGTAGTGTCTTGTAGTTTTCATCGTATAGATCTTTTACGTCTCTGGCTAGATTTATTCCTAAGTATTTTATTTTCTTGGGGGCTACTATAAATGGTATTGATTTGGTGATTTCCTCTTGGAAGTTCTCTTTGTTGGTGTAGAGGAATCCAACTGATTTTTGTTTATGTTTATCTTGTATCCTGAAACTTTGCTGAAATCTTCTATTAGTTCCAGTAGTTTTCTTACGGATTCTTTGCGGTTTTCTGTGTATAAGTTCACATCATCTGCAAACAGAGATATTTTTACTTCTTCCCTACCAATCTGGATGCCCTTTATTTCTTTTTCTAGCCCAGTTGCTCTGGTTAGGACCTCCAGCACAATGTTGAATACGAGTGGTGACAGAGGGCATCCTTGTCTGGTTCCTGTTTTCAAGGGGAATGCTTTCAAAGTCTTTCCATTTAGGATGATGTCTGCTGTTGGCTTTGTATAAATGCCCTTAATTATATTGAGGAATTTCCCTTCTATTCCTATTTTGGTGAGAGTTTTTATCATGAATGGGTGTTGGACTTCGTCAAATGTCTTTTCTGCATTGATTGATAAGATCATGTGGTTCTTTTTAAGGTGATGGATTACACTGATTGTTTTTCTAATGGTGAACCATCTCTGCATACCTGGTATAAATCTCACTTGATCATGGTGAATTATTCTTTTTGATATGTTGCTGAATTATATTGGCTAGAATTTTGTTGAAGATTTTTGTGTCCATGTTCATGAGGGATATTAGTCTATAATTTTTTTTGTGGTATCTTTACCTGGTTTTGATATCAGCGTTATGCTGGCTTGATAGAATAAGTTTGGGAGTATTCCATCCTTTTCTATGCTCTGAAGTACCTTTAGTAGTAGTGGTGTTAACTCTTCTCTGAAAGTTTGGTAGAATTCTCCAGTGACACCTTCCAGGCCAGGGCTTTTTTTTTGTTGGGAGTTTTTTAGTTACCTTTTCAATCTCTTCATTTGTTATAGGTTTATTTAGTTGTTCTAACTCTGTTTCTGTTAGCTTAGGTAGGTAGTGTGTTTCCAGAAATTTGTCCATTTCCTCTAGGTTTTCAAATTCATTAGAGTATAATTTTTCATAGTATTCTGTTATGGTTCTTTTAATTTCAGTTGGGTCTGTTGTGATATCACCCATCTCATTTCTTATACAGGTTATTTGCTTCCTCTCCTGTTTTTCTTTTGTCATTTTGGCCAGTGGTTTATCAATTTTGTTGATCTTTTCAAAGAGCCAGATTTTGGTCCTGTTAACTCTTTCAATTGTTTTTCTATTCTCTATTTAATTCTGCCCTAATTCTTATTTCCTTTCTTCTGGCACCAGAGAGTTTCTTTTGCTGCTCTCTTTCTACTTGTTCCAGTGGTAGGGTTAGTGTTTTGATTTTGGCCCTTTCTTCTTTTTGGATTTGTGCCTTTATTACTGTAAACTGACCTCTGAGCTCTGTTTTTGCTGTGTCCCAAAGGTTCTGGTAGGATGTGTTTTCATTCTCATTTGATTCTGTGAATTTCTTTATTCCATCCTTAATTTCTTCTATAACCCAGTAGTTTTTGTTTGACTTTTTTCCCTTGCTTTTTCTGTTATTGATTTCTACTTTCATGGCTTTATGGTCAGAAAAGGATGATTTGTAATATTTCTATGCTTTGGATTTTGTTAAGGCTTGCTTTATGGCCTAATATGTGGTCTATTCTGGAGGATGTTCCATTTGTGTTGGAAAAGAAAATATACTTGGCTGCTGTTGGGTGGAGTGTTTGGTATACATCTATAAGATCAAGTTGGCTGATGGTAGCATTTAGATCTTCCCTGTCTTTGCTGAGCTTCTTTCTGGGTGTTCTGTCCTTCACCAAAAGTGGTGTGTTGAAGTCTCCTACTACTATTGTGGAGCTGTCTCTCTCTCTTTTCGGTGCTGTTAGAGTTTGTTTTATGTATTTTGGAGCCCTGTCATTGGGTGTGTAAATATTTATTCTAGTTATGTCCTCCTGGTGTATTGACCCTTTAATCATTATAGTGTCCTTCATCCTTTGTGGTGGATTTTACTTTAAAGTCTATTTTGTCAGAGATTAATATTGCCACTCCTGCTCCTTTTTGAGTGTTGTTTGCTGGATATATTTTTTTCCATCTTTTGAGTTTTAGTTTGTTTGTGTCTTTAACTGTAAGGTACATCTCTTATTTTTTTATTCAATCTACCACTCTCTGTCTCTTTATTGATGCATTTAATCCATTTACAGTCAGCATAATTATTGATAGGTATGAGTTTAGTGCTGTCATTTTGATGTCTTTTTTTGTATTGTTGATAGTTTCTTTATTCCACTTAATTTTCTGTGCTGAGTCATTTTATGTTTTTTCATTTTTGTTGAATTTGCTGCGTCTTCATATTTTTCTTGTTTTTTATTTTGATCTGTAGGATTGTAGTTTGTGGTTACCTTAACATTTACGTCTATTTTTCTACGTTTGTATCAGTCTTTTATTTCTTTTTATTGCCTCGACTTCCTCTGCATATGAAAAATCTATGTCTACATTTTTTAGTCCCTATTTTTTGTTTTAATGTTGTGATCCTTTACTTTTTTTTCCAATTTTTTCTTTTTCTTTTGATCCTTTACTTATTGACATCTCTATTTCCTTATTTTTAGTGTTTTAGCTTTGATTTATTTATGTGACTTCCCTATCTGGGTTGATATCTGGTTGCTCTGTCCTGTGTTCTAGTCTTGGGTTGTCATCTGATGTTATTTTCTAACAAGAGGACTCCCTTTATTTCTTATTATTTTGGTTTGGTTTTTTCAAATTCCCTAAACTTCTGTTTATCTGGAAATGTCCTCATTTTGCCATATTTGAGAGACAGTTTTGCTGGATATATAATTCTTGGCAGGCAACTTTTTTCCTTTAAGGTTTTATATATGTCATCCCATTGCCTTCTTGTTGCTGAGTAGTCTGAGCTTATTCTTATTGACTCTCCTTTGTAGATGACTTTTTGTTTATCTCTAGCCACTCTTAAAATTCTCTTTATCTTTGGTTTTGGCAAGTTTGATTATACTATGCCTTGGTGACTTTCTTTCCGGATCTACCTTATGTGGGGTTCGATCAGCATCTTGGATAGATATGTTGTCATCTTTTACGCTATCAGGGAAGTTTTCTGCCAACAAATCTTCAACGATTTCTCCGTATTTTCTGTTATCCCCCCCATTCTTGTACTCCAATCTCTTGTAGGTTATTCGTCTTGATAGAATCCCACATAACTCTTAAGAGTTTCTTCATTTTTTAAAATTCTTTTACATGATTTTTCCTCAAATAAGTTGGTGTCAAGTGCTTTATCTTTAATCTCACTAATTCTGTCTTCCATTGCCTAAATTCTACTCCTATGACTTTCTATTGAGTTGTCTAATTCTGAAATTTTATTGTTAATCTTTTGGATTTCTGATTGCTGTCTCTCTATGGATTCTTGCAGCTTGGTAAATTTGTCATTATGCTCTTCTCCAATCTTCTTAAGTTCCTCTCTTGCTTTATCTGTGTTCCTTGGCTTGGTCTGCATTTTGATCTTCCTGATCTCGTGAAGAGTTCTGTATATTAATCTTTTGTATTCTGCCCCTGGTAATTCCTGGAAATTCTCTTCCTCCAGAAAATTTCTTGATTCTCTATTTTGGGAGCTTGCTGAAGCCATCATGGTCTGCCTCTTTATGTGATTTGATATTGATTGTTGTCTCCGCACCACCAATGTTATTTATTGATTTTATGTTTGCTTACTTTGTCTTAGCTTCTTGTTTTGATATGCCCGAATAGATTGCTCATGTGAGCTAGTTTGATTATTGACACCTTTGAAGCTCTAATGTGCCATCACCAGGTGGTTAGATCTGTTACTAAGTATGTGAGCACAGGATTCTGTTTACTTTTCTAGTATGGATTCAGCTCAGGTGATCAGGTAGTTGGTCACCAAGTGTGTGGTGCAGGCTCTCACCTACAGTTCTAGACTGACATGGGTGATTGGTGTAGGCACAGGCATCTGGCTGCAGTAGGGGGTCACACGCTGAGGAAGGCAGAGGGCTGACGGCTACCTGAGTGTCTGGGAGGAAAGTGTCTCCCTGTTCCCTAGAGCATGTAGTTGGGTTAGTTTTGCAGCCGGACTATGAGTGCCTAGTGCTGTTAGCTATAAGGACCAGGGAAAACCTCTTATTCTTGGGCCCCTGTCACAGGTGGCTAAGTGGCATGGGTGGAGCCACCAGTCCTCAGGCCCCTGATTTGAGTAGGTGAAGGCCCTGCTTAATGGGCAGAGCAGTGTCAAATTTCACTAACCTTCCACTTCACAGCTGAAACAGTTGAAGTTATCAGGTATATACCCTGTTTTACTGTGGTAATAAAGGCCTACGCTGTTGAAATGGGCCCACACAGGTCTATGCAGGGGGAAGGTACTCAAAGTCCTTGGACCCCTTATGCCTGTGCCTATGCAAATGAGCTGTGCCTACCCTGAGTTCCTGGCTTAGAGGAGCCAGCAGATAATTTATTCCTGTTTGTTACTTCTTCCCCTCGCCAAGGCTGGGTGAATGGCTTAGGGTGCATGACGGGTTCTACTTTCAGCACAGGGGACTCAGCAATCGCCGAAGCCACCTGGACCCAATACAGAGCAGGGAGCGAGGAGGTAAACAGGAGAGAGGTTTTTCCCAAAGGGGGGTGTTTTTGATCCACGCAGTAGGCCAGAAGTCAGTACTTATCTTTTGCCCATCAGGAGCTGCTTCTCACAAGTTCTTGATGGCCAAGTAGACTCTCTGCCACTGGGTCTCTCTCAATGTGGAAAATGCCTCCCGTGTGCCGCTGCCTGCCTCACCAGTCACCATGAGCTAATCAGGCCTGAAGAGCTTCAGCTCCCACTGGGTCAGGTCTGGCAACTCCTTGCTGCTTCTGAACCTTCTCTCCTTCCCCCTGCCACTCAGTCCAATTCCTCAACTTTGCCTTTGATGTTCAGAGCTCTTCCACTGTCATATATAATCAATTCACTTGTTTTTTTGGGTCTTTGCTGTAAAAGGGAACACCAGAAGCCTCTGACTACTCTGCCATCTTGGCCCCGCCTCTAGTCAAGATAAATTTTATTACTTTCATATCAGAAAATATAGAAATCATCTATTCAGGCAGCAAGGGAAAAGAGTATCTTTTGCTTAAATTAGAACTGCTTAAAATGTTTTTTAAATATACAAACATTATATACAGTACATTGTATAATGTATAATTATACTATATTATGATGTTGTTATTAGGTGCTGTTGAGTTGGTTCTGACTCATAGCAATCCTATGTACAAAACACTATGAACAAAAACACTGCCCGGTCCTGCACCATCCTCACAACTGTAGCTGTGTTTGAGCCCATTATTGTAGCCACTGTGTCAATCCATCTCATTGAGGTTTTTCCTCTTTTTCGCTGACCCTCTACTTTACCAAGCATGATATTCTTCTCCAGGGACTGGTCCCTCTTGATAACATGTCCAAAGTACATACTATATTATATAAATCCTCCTGGAAATTTTGACCTATTTTGATAAGAAACATGGACACAACAAGATTATTCCCCTATTTTTTTCATTGTGAAACACATTTCATGCAGTTTACAGCTGACCTCCTGCAATACAATGTAACTCCAGCAATAACTTTTGAACTCCAGGATCACACAATCTGAGGCAAAATTTAGAAACAAATGATCACCTTAATTAACAGTGGGTAGAAGGTTTGATCAATGCCTTAAAATAGAAAATACCTTGATAGAATCCTTTCTAATCACCACCTCGAGGCATCACTCACGTGTTACAAGTGTGGATGGGATTAAATCATTCTGATATAGTTTTCTGGTTGGATAAGGATTTTCTTTATTTTCATTAGTACCATTCTCCTCTGTTGTTACTATGGTAACATTAGATAAGGTTTTTTGATTCCAGATAGCAAGTTTGCCTCTTTTTATAGATCCATAAATGTATCATAAAGTAGTTTAATGTTACATTGTTAATTTCATTAATCAAATTTAACATAATGGAATATTTTCCATTTTTCTTCAGTCTAGAATATTAGTCGTTGTTGTTGGGTGCCGTCGAGCTGATTGTGACTCATAGTGACCCCATGTGACAGAGTAGAACTTCCCAATAGGGTTTTCTTGACTGTCATCTTTATAGGAGCACATCACCTGGTCTTTCTCCTGCGGAGCCACTGGGTGGGTTTGAACTGCCAACCTTTTGGTTAGCAGCCAAGTACCTGACTGTGCCACCAGGGCTCCTTAGAATATCAGTAGATATTGTAATGAGGAAAGTTTGCCAACAAAGTTGGCTAGACATCCAACCTTTAACATGTTGTCTAATTAATATATCTGTAACTTTATCTTGCTTTTCTTTGCCAAGGGTTTTTTTTTAATTATGAAGACACTTCCTCTTATAATCTGTGACCAGCTTGGTGACCAGTGCTAGTAATTTCTAAATGCTAAAAGACAGATGCTATGCTCTAACACATCTTCCTGCAAGACACATTTGCCCCAGATACTTGCTTCCTAATATATACAATAGATGTGCAGCATAATAATCAAGACTTCTTGGATAACCTTCCAGATTTTTTCCTTACTGATTTCCTTTCACGCTAAAATAGATCACTATGAAAAACTGCTTTAATGAATAACTTATCTACTTAGGAAAAGCAGAGAGCCCAAAACAATAAATCCCATTTGATTGAGATGAACTACGAAGATGTCAGCAGTAAAAAGAATGTTCTGTTTCAACAATAATAGACTCATCTCTTCCCAGTACCTCAATACTGATTATATCATCGACTTCCTGTGCTTAGTAGTGTGAAATGTTCAGGTTCCTGGGAAATCATCTTCTGGGATGCAGGAAAAGCTGAGATACAGTCACCAATTACCAGTTGTCAGAGCCAAGATTAAACTGCATCCAAGAAGCTAGGATATTGGCTCTGTGTTCTGATTTTTGGAAATAGAAGTTGATTGATTGAAAAAACAGGATATATAATAAGGAGGTTATTCAAAATCACTCCATTTCTCATATTTAATGTTCATGTAAAAATGCAAACTTCCAAATATTTTTAATGTTTAAACAGGTATTTCCTATCAGGTATTAACTTTGGATGAAATTTTGTCTTTTCACCTCCCTGGTAGAGGCTCAAGATGCATTAATTAAAACACATACACACACACACACAACATATAAATGGTGACACACTTATAAAGCATATTCCTGAGAAGATGCAAGAGAAATTTTTATGAAGCGTCGGACAACGTGCCATAAAAATAAAAGGGCCCCAAATGGAAGGGTTTTGTGGTTGTTACTGTTTCGTTTTTGTGTTTGTGTACAAAAAAAAAAAAAAAAAAAAAAATACCTGGCAGGAGAACAGTCAAGAGCTAACTCTTAGCATTGGACTGGCTGCTTCTGAGCTCCCTAACAGCCCTATGAGTTTATGATTCTATGAGTTAATTCTTCCAGTGATTCCTCCCATAAATAAGCTGTTCCTTGGGAGGAAGAGGCACAGTTTGGAAAATTGTGTTTATTCTTTCAGGTCATGTTACCAGTTGCTGCCCAGTCGATTCCGACTCATAGAGACCCCATGTGTGTCAGAGTACAACTCTGCTTCATAGGATTTTCAATGGCTAGTTTTTTGGAAATAGATTGCCAGGCCTTTCTTCTGAGATGCCTCTGGGTGGACTCGAACCCCCAACCTTTCAGTTAGCAGCCAAGCACATTAACTGTTTGCACCACCCAGAGACTCCTTCAGGTAACTAGCAGTATATAAAAGAATCTGGTTCTTGACTGCTGGCCATGACAATGCATCCATTAGCTAAGCCTGTAACGGATAGGCCATCTCCCAATCTCTACCATACTGATGAGCCAGAAAGTCATCTGGAACATTGGAAGACAGTTGGTTCATCTTGTGATTATTTCAAATGAAATATTTTTTATTACTTTACGGAGCACATTTGTACTCTGACACACAGAGGGTCACCATGAGTTGGAATCAACTCTACAGCAATGTTTTTTTCTTTTTCCCCATATTTTAGAAAGTACTTCCCATACCTATAAGACACACTCCTTCTTGCCCTGTATTTCTTTCTGTATACACATTAGTTTTCTTTGGGTCAGTACTTCCTAACTCCCTCAACATTCACTCCTGTCCTCTGTCAGAAAGCATTTCAATAAGAGTCAGAGAAACATATGTTTCTGGACCAATGTAAGTTTGTTATTTTAAAGTACACTTGAAATTTTAAATGTGTACAAATTCAGAGATTTAAGAAACTTCAAAAGTCATAGATAAAAGAGTTTAGGAAGCTGAAGGCTGTGAACTTCCCTGCTCACTTAATCCATGCTTTATTTTGCATTCCTCACAGGTGAGCAGGCAGTGCCTAGAAAAGAAGCAAAAACAGATCAAGGTTTGTACGCTGACACGAGCAGCTCTGGTCTTAACACAATATTACTTAGAGACATTTTCTATGCTAATGTTCACTAGCCTAACTTTTATAGGGACAACAAGAGCTGTTTCTAAGTTTAAAACGCCCAGATTTTCATTTAAAAAAAAAAAAAAGCTAACAATGACCTTCACTGAAACAGATGATCGAGGTTGTGATGTGGGTTATGCAGGGGCTGAACATTTCGACCCTTTTTAAATTTGAATATTTTCTACTCATAGCACAAAGTCACAAAATACACAGCATATTTATCTAAGATTTAACTATATGCCTATGGACTTAAAGGAGTCCCTGGGTTGTGCAAATGGTTAAATGTTCAACTACTAAACAAAAGGTTTGTGGTTCGAACCCACCCAGGGGCACCTCAGAAGACAGGTCTGGCGATCTGCTTCTGAAAGGTCACGGTCTTGAAAACCCTACGGAGCAGTTCTACTCCGCATACATGATGTCACCATGAATTGGAATCAACTCGACAGCAACTATCAACAACTACGGACTTAGGTTTGGCTATACACTCATGTGAATGCATGTGCACACACTCATATATTTTTCATTTAAAAAAATTTTTAATGACATTTCCAGAACTCCTGGTTCATTGTTTATCTAACTTTATATCAATTTCCTCAGGATCTAATGCACTATCAAGGAAAATGCATGGCTTTGTCATTGAATACTATTAACATACATGGAATAAATGTCCTCAAGGCCCTCCCCAGCATTAAAGTTTTAGAATCTTAGAAATTCAATTAAAAACAAAAACAAAAAACTGATTGAGCACCTACTATGATGAAGAGTTTGTAACCAAAGGATTTTAATTAAGCAGGATAGTGATGGGATGAGATCTGCATTGTAGAACCATCAATCTGACTTGGGTAAGAAGGATTACTGAGAAGGTAGCAAGACTAGCAGATATTACTACAAATCCCTGGAGAGAAGAATGAACTCCTCTCTCCTTCCTTTATCACTTACTTCACCCCAATGCTTTGAGAATGAAGTCAAAATTCTTAGCACGGTATAAATTCCTCCAGCAACTGACCCCTGCCTGCCTAACCTTCTAGCTTGTCCTCTGCCACTACCCAATAGCTCTCTAAGCTCCAGCCACAGAATCTATTTTTGGCTCCCTTAATAAGTAAACTTTCCCCCTCTGTACATCCTACTCCTGGCCTAGAATCCCCTTCTTCTGCCTTGATATAACTCCTCTGGTCTTTGAAGATTCAAGTGAAGTGTCATCATCTCCAAGAGATCTTCCCTGATACCCCATCCTTGCCCCTCTCCTCCATTTCAACTTAGTTAGATGTCCTGTTCTACTTTCCCTTAGCTAGAAAACCAAATAGCTTTGTGAACTATTGCCTCTGAGATGCGGTGGTAATAACAGTCCTTCACAGAGGCCTTAGCAATTGGTTACAGCTACTTACGCAAGTCCACCTCCGAACCCTACAGTGGGGCTGCTGTGGCTAGAAGTGGGAAAGCTGAAATGGAATCACAGAACACAGAGCTTAAAGAGGCCTTGGAGACCATTTACTTCAACTACCTCCTTTTATACATGAAGACCAGAACAATGAACATTGTCAAAAAAATGTAGAGTTTGGTCTTCATCATTTTTCTGGAACCCAAAGTTGGTTAATTGCAAAGTAAACTCGTGTAATTAAACAGGAAGAGGAAACAGTGTGCAAAATTCTCTCCTTCGCTTGTGTTGTTTTTTTCCACTGTCTCCACACAGATGAGAATCATGTGGCCAATTATTCCTCAGTCAGCTTCCTCCCAATCAGAACATTGAAAGGATGGGCTGAAGTTGGTGTTGTCCGTAAATATGGAATTAATGACTTTCTGGTTGCCTTGATGGTGTAATGGCAAGAGCATGGGCTTAGAAAACAAATGTGCTGAGATTAGAGTCCTCCCTCTACCTCCTAAGGAGCCCTGGTGGCACAGTGGTTAAGCTCTCACCAGCTAACTGGAAGGTCAGCAGTTCGAACCCACCAGGTGCTCCACAGGAGAAAGATGTGGCAGTCTGTTTCCGTAAACATTACAGCCTTGGAAACCCTACGGGGCAGTCTACCCTGTCCTAGAGGGTTGCTATGTGTCCGAATTGGCTCAGTGGCAATGAGTTTTCTTCTGCCTCCTATTAACTACATGATATTCAGAAGGTCTCTGCAACTCTCTGGGCCACAGTTAAATGGTGATCAGAATTGTATCTCATCAGGAAGAGACAATGTTTAAGGTTCTATCTACCTCTACAGGCCCAGGGAATATAACTTTCGAAGCCACACAATGAGTAAAAGAACTTCAGTATACTGACTTTGAGTCCAGTGTTGTTTTCACCATATTGTGTTGTTGTTGTTGTTGTTGTGTGCCGACTCATAACAGCCCGATAGGACAGAGTTGAACCACCTCATACAGCTTCCTGGGCTGTGATCTTTATAGGAACTGATTGCCAGGTCTTTTCTCCCAAAGAGCTGCTGGTGGGTTCAAACCACCCACCTTCCAGTTAGCAGTCAAGCGCTTGACCATTGTGACAGCAGGGTCAATGTACAGCGTCTCAAATAGAATCTACTGTGACAAATGAGGGGTCTTTAAAGAAACATGTCCCCAACTATAGTCTATAATGTTGTTGTTGTTGCTGGGTGCCACTGAGTTGATTACAACTCATAATGACCCTAAGTGACAGGATAGAACTGCCCCATAGGGTTTTCCAGGCTGTAATCTTTATGTGAGCAGACTGCCAGGTCTTTCTCCCACAGAGACGCTGGGTGGGTTCTAACTGCCAACTTTTGATTAGGAGTTGAGCACTTAACTGTTGTACCATCAGGCTCCTTATAGTCCATAATACTATAGTAAAAATAGCTAATGTTAACTGAGCACTTACTAAGTGTCATGGATAATTATTTTCATTCTCTACATCTCCTCATGGAAACAATTCTGATCACCATTTAATACAGATGAGAAAACAGAAGATTTGAGACTTTAAGAAACTTGTCCAAGGTCACACAGCTTAGTAAGTGTTGAACTGGTTTTTAACCCAGGCAGTCTAACAGCAGAGGTCATGCTGCTAACTCCAAAGTCCTACTGCTTATATCCACTCTTGAGAACCACAATACATATTAACATATTAAAGGCCCTGGGAGGTCCTGTAGTGGAGAAATCTGTTTAAATTTCATGTAGCCACATGATAGTAGAAGCCACGTCTGCTCATTAAGGTACTGATTAGAGACTTTTCAAAATGCCTTGAATGTAGTGAATACTCATTAAATATATCTGTTGTGGAAATGAAATTGTTAGGTAATTAAGATAAATATTAAATAAAAATTATTGAAGTTAGGTGGCAACAACTCAAAATTTGAGGGTTAAAAAGTTTTCTTTAACATATGGATTTTTAAAAACTTTAATGTTACAAATGGTGATGATCTATTATTTGATTTCTTATAATTATCTTCATTTACAATCCCTTCAATAAAAAAGATTACAAACCTGTTATGCCCTGGACCAAAACCAGACCCACGGAGCTGATCTTCAAAGGAATGGAATTTACTCTGGCATACTCCTATGTATGATACCTTTCCAAGTCCAAATCCCAAAAGACCAGCAACTGTAAAAGCAGGTTAGGAAAAATGGATCATTCAAAGGTTCAGAATCTTATCTATTAATTTAATCCTCTTCTAGAACTTAACAGTAGTAATTTTTATTTTAAAGTATTAGGATAAATCAATGAACAAAAACTCTGAGAATGAAGCTCCCTAATAACCATACTTATTCAATCTGTATGCTGAACAAATAATCTGAGAAGCTGGACTATATGAAGAAGAATGCGGCATCAGGATTGGAGGAAGACTCATTAACAACCTGCCATATGCAGATAACACACCTTGCTTGCTGAAATGAAGAGAATTTGAAGCACTTACTGATGAAGATCAAAGACCACAGCCTTCAGTATGGATTACACTTCAATATAAAGAAAACAAAAATCCTCACAACTGGACCAATAAGCAACAACTTGATAAATGGAGACAATATTGAAGTTGTCAAGGATTTCATTACTTGGATCCACGATCAACGTCCATGGAAGCAGCTGTCGAGAAATCAAACAATGCATTGCATTGGGCAAGTATGCTGCAAAAGACAAGTGTTAAAAAGCAAAGATGTCACTTTAAGGACTAAGATGTGTGTGCCTGACCCAAGCCATGGTATTTTCAATTGCCTCATATGCACGTGAAAGCCAGACAATGAATAAGGAAGACCTAAGAAGAATTGATGTATTTGAATTATAGTATTGGCAAAAAATATCGAATATACCATGGATTGCCAGAAGAACGAACAAATATATCTTAGAAGAAGTACAGCCAGAATGTTCCTTAGAAGCAAGGATGGCGAGACTTCATCTCACATTATTTTGGACGTGTTATTAGCAGGGACCAGTCCCTGGAGAAGGACATCATGCTTGGTAAAATAGAGTGTCAGAAAAAAAGAGGAAGACACTCAATGAGATGGACTGACACAGTGGCTGCAACAATAGGCTAAAACACAGCAATGATTGTGAGGACGGCACAGGAGCGGGCAGTGTTTCGTTCTGTTGTACATAGGGTCACTATGAGTCGGAACCAACTCAACGGCACTTAACAATATTAAAAAGCAGGACTGGCAATTGGGGACTTTCTGATCTCCTCAGATTTGAACTGGGGATAGAGGCCAGGATGGAGCAAGCAAAGGTGTTGTCCCAGAGAGACAAAGCCTGAGGGTGGCCTGGCTGGTAACCAAATGGCTGAGGTTTCCAGGAGAGGGGAAGGAGGGGTCTAGGCTGTGGCTATGGGAAGTCTCTTAGACGCCAGGTAGGAAGGTTCCTTAATCCCCTCTATGGACTTGGAGCAGGGTGCTGCAGGGAAGAGAGGTCACAAGGGAGAGGGGACCATCCTATGGTGTACCAGTCCAGTTGCTGTCGAGTCGATTCTGCCTCATGGCAGCCCTGTGTATGTCAGAACAGCACTGTGCTCCATGGGGTTTTCAATGGCTAGTTTTTTGGAAGTAGATCACCAGGCCTTTCTTTTGAGTTGTCTCTGGGTGGGCTTGAACCTCCAAATTTTTGGTTAGCAGTCGAATGCATTAACCATTTGCACCACCCAGGGACTCCTCCTATAGTGTCAAAACCAAAAAAACCAAACACACTACTGTTGAGTCGATTCTGACTTATAGCAATCCTACAGGACTGAGCAGAACTGTCCCAAAGGGTTTCCAAGGCTCTTATAGTGGTGGTGTTGTTAGGTGCCATTGAGTCAGTTCCAACTCATAGCAAGCCTACGCACAACAGAACAAAGCACTCTCTGGTCCTGCACCATCCTCACAACTGTTATGCTTGAGCCCACTGTTGCAGCAACTGTGTCAGTCCATCTTGCTGAGTGTCTTCCTCTTTTTTGTTGACCCTTTACTGTACCAAGCATGATGTCCTTTTCCAGGGACTGGTCCCTCCTGATAACATGTCCAAAGTACACGAGACAAAGTCTCACCATCCTTGCTTCTAAGGAGCATTCTGGTTGTACTTCTTTCAAGATAGATTTGTTTGTTCTTCTGGCAGGCCATGGTATATTCAATATTCTTTACCAACATCATAATTCAAAGGCATTAATTCTTCTTCAGTCTTCTTTATTCATTGTCCAGTTTTTGTATGCATATGAGGCGACTGAAAATACCATGGCGTGGGTCAGGCGCACCTTAGTCCTGAAAGTGGTATCTTTGCTTTTTAACACTTTAAAGAGGTCTTTTGCAGCAGATTTGTCCAATGCAATAGGTCTTTTGATGCTTGATTGCTACTTCCATGGATGTTGATTGTGGATCCAAGTGAAATGAAATTCATGGCAACTTCAGTATTTTCTTTGTTTATTATGATGTTGCTCATTGGTCCAGTTGTGAGGATTGTTTTCTTTATGTTGAGGTGTAATCCAGAATGAAGGCTGTGGTCTTTGATCTTCATCACTAAATGCTTCAAGTCCTCTTGGTTTCAGCAAGCAAGGTTGTGTCATCTGCATATCGCAGGTTGTTAATGAGTCTTTCTCCAAACCTGATGCCATGTTCTTCATACAGTCCAGCTTCTCAGATTATTTGCTCAGCATACAGATTGAATAAGCATGGTGAAAGAATACCCTGACACACACCTTTCCTGATTTTAAACCATGCAGTATCCCCTTGTTCTGTTTGAATGACTGTCTCTTGGTCTATGTACAGGTTCTGCAAGAGCACAATTAAGTGTTCTGGAGTGCTCATTCTTCACAATGTTATCCATAAGTTGTTATGATCCACACAGTTGAATGTCTTTGCATCTTGTAGTGCAGCATGGAAGAAATCTCTACCCTGTGGCTCACACTGGAAACAAGATTTCAGACTGTAAACTGGAATGCATCCTCTCTGTACATGAAAGGACTGTGTATAGCAATCGGAAAAGGTGAAACCCCAGGTTCATAGTAAATTTGTTATTAGAAAGTTGCTGATTTTTACAATTACTCACTTTTTATGTCCACTATAAAACACAGGTTGAAAAGACTGGCCAAAAGAAAAATATTAAAATCACTAATGGGTCTATCCCCCAGAAACTCTGCTGTTGACATCTAGTTACATATCCTGCTAGTTCCTCCTAGTCCATGCTTTAAAGAGAATTGTATAAGGCCAAGTCCCTGCTGCTGAGCTTTGTATCAGAAAGTGTTGAACGAGGTAAGAAATGCATAGTGACAAAAAATGGAGACTGAATTTTCATAGTAAATACAGGCAGTTCAGTTAGTTTGAGACATTCATATCTCCAGTTGCTATAAACATCTTTTTTCCAACATAAATCTATTTTTTTCTTTCACATCTATGACTTACGTGCAACTTTAGGCAATGATCCAAATCTTGGATTAGATGCCAAATAACCTAAGGAATAATATATAAATACATTATTATTTCGTTTCATAACTTATTTAAATTTATAAAGAAAACTTCAAAATTTAAGATACAATATTATCTAAATGTACACAGATTCTTAATCTAATAAGATGATCATTTTAAAAGTCATGGATTCAATTCTTGACTGAAATAGATATTTTAGGCAAGCAGTACATATTAGCTTTAATTTGTAGAAGATAATAGGAAAGACAATTCAAGACTGATTTAAAGACACCAAGGTAGTGCTAACAACTAAGTTCAAAGCAACTAGTCATCCCTACCCTCTTCCCCTTATAAGTAACTCAATATCAGTCCTGTTACCGTTGAGAGAGTTTAAAATTAGAGATTCATGGTATGTATGTATATATATCTCAGAACCTTAAAATGAAAGCATTATAACCTATCGTAGTCAGAATGATGCCTCACTCCCCGACGATGTCCAAGAACTGATCCTCAGAACTTGGGGCAATCAGGAATTAAGGTAGCAGGTGGAATAAAGGTTGATAATCAACTGACCTTACAATAGAAGATTATCGGGGGGTGGGGTGGGCTAATGTAATCACCAACCAATCCAACTGCCTTTGAGTCAGCTTTGACTCATGGCAACTCCGCGTGTCACAGTAAAACTGTGCTCCATAGGGTTTTTTTAAATTTTTTCCCATACAAAAATTTATACATACATTGTTACGTGGCTCTAATTGCTCTCCCCATACTGTGACAGCACACTCCTCCTTTCCACCCGATTCCTCATGTCCATTCAACCAGCTCCTAACCCTCTCTGCCTTCCCATCCCACCTCCGGAAAGAAGCTGCCCGTTTTGTATCTACTTGAGCTAAGAGGCACACTCCTCACGAGTATCACTTTATGTCCCACAGTCCAGCCCAATCCCCATCTGAAGAGTTGGCCTCGGAAATTGTTTTAGTTCTGGGCTGACAGAGAATCCAGGGGCCATGCTTTCCGGGGTTCTTCCAGCCTCAGTCAGACCATCAAGTCTGGTCTTCTTACTAGAATTTGAGTTCTGCACCCCACCTTTCTCCTGCTCCATCCGGGACTCTCTGTTATGTTCCCAGCCAGGGCGGTCATTGGTGGTAGCTGGGTACCACCTAGTTCTTCTGGTCTCAGGCTGATGAAGTTTCTGGTTTATGTGGCCCTTTCTGTCTCTTGGGCTAATACTTTCCTTGTGTCTTTGCTGTTCTTCATTCACCTTTACTCCAGGTGGCCGGGACCAACTGATGCATCTTATATGGCTGCTTGCAAGGTTTTAAGACCCCAGACGCCACTCACCAAAGCAGAATG
>NW_004444037.1:9180486-9182024 GCF_000243295.1 Trichechus manatus latirostris | reverse complement strand
TAGTTTTGATCTGCATTTCTCTAATGGCTAATGATTGTGAGCATTTCTTCATGTGTCTGTTAGCTGCCTGAATATCTTCTTTGGTGAAGTGCCTGTTCATATCCTTTGCCCATTTTTAAATTAGGTTGTCTTTTTGTTGTTGAGGTTTTGGAGTACCTTGTAGATTTTAGAGATTGGGCGCTGATCAGATCTGTCACAGTCAAAAATTTTTTCCCAGTCTGTAGTTTGTCTCTTGAATCTTTTGGTGAAGACTGTTGATGAGCGTTAAGTGTTTGATTTTTAGGAGCTCCCAGTTATCAAGTCTCTCTTCGGTGCTTGTGCATTGTTACTTATGGTTTGTATTGTGTTTATGCCAGGTATTAGGGCTACTAGTGTTGTCCCTATTTTTTCTTCCATGATCTTTTATAATTTTCAATTTTATATTTAAGTTTTTGATCCATTTTGAGTTAGTTTTTGTGCATGGTGTGAGGTATGGGTCTTGTTTTTCAGTTTTTTTGCAGATGGACATCCAGTTATGCCAGCACTGTTTGTTAAACAGACTGTCTTATTCCCAATTAACGGACTTTGGCCTTTGTCAAATATCAGCTGCTCACAGGTGGATGAATTTATGTCTGGATTCTCAATTCTGTTCCATTGGTCTGTGTATCTGTTGTTGTACCAGTACCAGGCTGTTCTGACTACCATGGCGGTATACTAGGTTCTAAAATCAGGTAGTGTGAGGCCTCCCACTTTGTTCTTCTTCTTGAGTAATGCTTTACTTATTTGGGGCCTCTTCATCTCATTAAAAAAATGCTGGTTGACGGAGGGCTGGGGGGACCATGGTCTCGGGGGAACATCTAGCTCAACTGGCATAACACAGTTTATAAAGACATTGTTCTACATTGTACCTTGGTGAGTAGCATCTGGGGTCTTAAAAGCCTGTGAGCAGCCATATAAGATACTCCACTGGTCTCACCCCTATGGGAGCAAGGGAAAATGAAGAGAACAGGAAACAAGGAAAAGATTAGTCCAAAGGACTAATGGACCACAGCTATCAAGGCCTCCACCAGACTGAGTCCAGTACAGCTAGATGGTGCCCAGCTACCACCACTGACTGCTCTGACCGGGATCACAACAGAGGGTTCTAGACAGAGCTAGAGGAAGATATAGGACAAAATTCTAACACAAAAGAAAAGACCAGATTTACGGGCATGACAGAGACTGGAGAAACCCCAAGAGTATGGCCCCCGGAACCCTTTTAGCTCAGTGGTGAAGTCACTCCCGAGGTTCACCGTTCAGCTGGGGATTGGACAGCCCCATAAAAAAAAAATGGGACTAATCAGGCACAGCAGTCCAGGAACAAGGACTAAAAGGCAGAAGGGGACGGGAAAGCTGGTGATATAGAACCCAAGGTTAAGTAAGGACAGTGTTGACGTGTAGTGGGGTTCTTAACATTGTCATAGCACAATATGTGTACTGTTTAATGAGAAACTATTTTCTTCTGTAAACCTTCATCTAAAGTGAGAATAGCAGCACAACTGGAAGAACGTAATCGACGT
>NW_004444037.1:9104901-9165933 GCF_000243295.1 Trichechus manatus latirostris | reverse complement strand
AGGATTGTTGATTCTCTGTTTGGCTTAGTTTTTCGGATCTTTGTTGTGGAGGGACGGCGTGGTGCTTCTGCCTAGACCGCCATCTTGCCGGAGTCCACCATAGGGTTTTTAATGGCTGATTTTTCTGAAACAAATTGCCAGGTCTTTCTTCCAAGGTGCCTCTGGGTAGACTCAAGCATCCAGTCTTTTGGGTAGCAGCCGAGCACATTAACCATTTGCACCACCCAGAGATTCTAATGTAATCACAAGAGTCCTTAAATGTGGAAGAAGGAGGCAGAAGAGGAGGTCACAGGGATGCCATGTCAGAAGAACTCAACCCACCACTGCTAGCTTTGAAGACGAAAGGGGGCCACAAGCCAAGGAATGTTAGCAGCCCATAGAAGCTAGAAAAAGGAAGGAATTGGACTCTCCATTAGAGCTTCCAGAAAGGAATGTAGTCCTGCTGACACATTGATTTTCTCCTGGGAGACCCATTTCCAACTTCTGACCACCAGACTCTCTAGATAATAAATCTGTGCTGTTTTAAGCCACTCAATTTGAGGCAATTTGTTACAGCAGTCAAAGTAATCTAAAACACAGTCCCTGGACAAACATTCTCACAGATGCAAGAGATGGTAGATTCCAAGTAGTTCAATATTATAAAACATAATCCCTGTGGATATCCTTGCCATATTTTTTTCTGCATCAAAATAGTCTAATAAGGGTTTGTTACTAACTGATGAATATATTTCTACAAAAAGACTATCTTAAAGTTATAAAAATGAAAAATTTTTATGAACGAGAATATCATTGATTCAAGTGGGATTCTCCTAGATACATGAGACATGTCCTCTTTGAGATCCAGGAAAGGACTGAGAACATCCTCTATCATGTTTACTGGGTACAACATTTCTTTTAAAGTCCTGGTAATCAGTAGTGTTAAATAAAATGGGTTTAAACAGGGTTAGGTGCCTTATTATTATCTGAGGACTAAGCAGTATCTGTGAGTTACTGGTCAGGGCGAGGCAGGGAGAAAAAAGAGAATGCAGAAGGAAAGACAAGAAAAAAAGAAAACTCTATTAGGCAGAGAGACGTCTGTTAGGGGAGATTCAAGGTGGCTGCTAGTGCTCACGGTCCATTACATGAATTAGACAGGGTGCCCTTCCTCAGGCAGATGCAGCCTCTCTCCAGGACAAATGGCTTGGTGAACAGAGCATGGGCTGCATTTTAGCCCCACTTGTCCACTCCTCAGAGCACCCTTGTGCAGTGAACAATCTGCCCAACGCTACACAGAGGCCCTGGGAGACACAGGGTCTCTGATACAGAGAAAAGTACTTTATTAGTTTCAGATAGCTGCTGTAACAAACTATCACAAACTTAATGGCTTAAAAGAACACATATTTATTATCTCATAGTTCTGGAGGTCAGAAGTCCAAAATGGGTGGGTTAAAACCCATGTGTCAACAGAGGTGCATTCCTTTCTGGAGGATGTAAGGGAGAATTCTTTTCCGTGTTATTTCCAGTGTTTAGAGACTACCCACAGTACTTGGCTCATGGCCCTATTCTTCCATCTTCAAAGCCAGCAACGTTGGGCTGAGTCCTTGTCACTCTACCATCTCTCTGGTTTTGCCTTTCGACTCCCTCTTTCACTTTTAAGGACCCTTGTGATTACACTGGGCCCACTCAAATAACGTATTTTATTATTTTTTTTATTTTAAAGTCACCTGATTACCAACCTTAATTCCATCTGCAACCTTAATTTCCCTTTGCCTTGTAATTTAACATTTTCACAGATCCTGAAGATTAGCACATCTTTGGGGAGCCGTTATTCTGCCTATGATAGGCACTTAGGTTAAAAATAGGCAAAAAGAAATAAATCCTTCACCAAAAAATAAATGGCCAGCCCCCAAAAGTTGCCAGGAGGGCCACAGAAAACTGGGCTATCTTAAGTTAAAGTACTCAACAAATATTGAATCTTACCTTGGTGGACAAGTCCTTGGGTGACAAGCATGCTTACAAGAGAAAAAGGCAGAGCTGTAAAACAAAAATGCCCTTCAATATTGATATTTTAAAAGTTGGCATTTCACCTAGAAGTCACGGAGAATTACTCTGAGCTTTTTCTCTTTCCTACCTCAGCAATGAGATTTTATTCCTTTGCTATTTTAATTATTCAGCACTATCCTAAACATGGGAGTTTTCTTGGAATCTGCCCAAGGAACTCAGCCCAACACACAGTTATTGACCTAACAAAACCTCAACTCCATGCTACTCTATCTCTACCATTTCCTGTCGAGTTAACTCTGACTCACGGTGACCATATGTGTGTCAGAGTGGAACTGTGCTCCATAGAGTTTTCAATGGCTGATTTTTTTAGAAGTAGATTGCCAGGCCTTTTTTCTGAGGTGATTTTGGATGGACCTGAATCTCCAACCTTTCGGTTAGCAGTTGAGCATGTTAACCATTTGCACCACTCAGGGACTCCACTCCATCTCCATCCTCCACATTACTGAATGCCCAACGTGCACCAGATTTTGATCACGACATGCAACACAAGCATCTTCATGTGTACATACACTTAGCTGTTGAATTTGGGAATTTTCATTAGCTATATATTTTCAAATTTTCAATTCTACATAAAAGTTAAAAAACAGTACAATAAACTCCTGCATACTTTCCTCTAGATTCCTTAATTACAAACATTTTGCCAAATTTGCTTTCTCTCTTTCTGTTTTTTCATTTTTTTTCCCCTGAGCCAGTTGAAATTCGCAAACATCTTCACCACGAAATACTTTAGCAGGTATCCTCTAAGAACAAGAGCATTCCCCTGCATAACCAGTGTCATTAGCATATTCAAGAAAAATAATATTGATGATGTTCACTAATACACAATCCATATACAAATCTCCCCAATTGGCCCGATAATGTACATCATAGCTGTGGGGTTTTTTCAATCCAGGATCATGCATTACACGTCATTATCATGTCTTTCTAATCTGCTTTAATCTAGGGCAGTTTCTTGCCTTTTTTTTGATCTTTCATAACATCTTGTCCCACAATTTGGATTTGCCTGTTTTTTAAAGACTACAAAACGATAATATTTATGTTAAACATGAGTGACATTTACCTGTGATTTTTAAAACAGGCAATTTAGTCTGGCAAAAAGAAGTTTCTAGTTCTGTCAGAACGTGTTAAATGACCTCTTCCAAAACCAGAGAGCAGTGATAAACATCTAGCTCTTCCTAGCGACCAAGACAAATCAAATAGCAACTGATTTTTCCATTCCACTGCCTGATGGTAGGTAAATGGATCATACTAAAGTGTTAATCTACTAGCGTCCAATTAAATCACTCACTCATAGTTTGTCAGAAAAGACATGAATTTCTAGAAGCACAATCAGTAATCATAATAATGCATAATGAATGTCAACTTTTAGAGAGTGTTACTTCCAGAATAGTTGAAACTGAATTTGAATGATTTAAGAAATCAAAATGAGTATTTCTCGGTACAAATTATCCCTGTATCAGCAATGTTGCAAAATATTAGAGGTGTATCTATAGGCTCTATTATGACATTTTCAAGTGATGACTCATGAATTTTTAAAATTGGAAGTGACCTTAGCACACAGCCTGAGTTCACACCCTGGTCTTATGTAAGGAAGGCCCAGAAAGAAGCAGCAACTCAGCAGACAAGGTTATTTCAAAGACAATGTAAGAGCAGTATTAACAAACTGCTGCCACTTATAATTCACTCAACAAAAATTTATTAAGTATTTGCTATGTATTAGGCACTGTGCTATGCTCTGGGATGAAGCAGTGAACTTGGCATTGCTCCTGAACTCTATAAAGCTTAGAGTCTAGTGTAATTTAGGAAGGTCTGCTCTTCCGGAGTCAAGAAATTCTAAACAGTGCTCTTGTTCTACTTTCTTGGTCACATCAAGGAAAGTGTTAAGTGTGCATTACTTTTTGGAAAGTGAGGTGAAGTTCTCGTTAATCAATTATTACCTCTGTCCTAAAGAGTCTCACCGTGGAATTAAACTCTAAACAGCCCCAAGTATCCAAGTTCATGAGGGATTTATGCAAAGTGCCAGCTCAAAAATAAATCATTACCATAATTCTAACATGACACTCAGGGAGTTTATTGCAGCAAATACGTTGTTAGTTGCCATCAAGTAGATTCCAACTCATGGCGATCCCATGTGTGTTAGAGTAGAACTGTACTCCACAGGGTTTTCAAGGCTGTGACCTTTGGGAAGCAGCCTGCCAGGCCTGTCTTCTGAGGCACCTCTGGGTGGGTTCAAACCTTTTGGCTAGTAGTCAAATGCTTAACCATTTGTGTCACCCAAGGACTCTGGAGCAAATATAGTGTTAACGAAGACTAAGAGGGGTGTTATTACCTCTCTTCCAGAAACTTTCTTCTTGACATTCTCGGATAATCTTTGCAATCTCTCCTCTGTGGATGTGGAGTTTTGATTTTGGACAAAATAACAGGCTCTGTAAGGAAAACTATGTAGTGAGTTAACTGAAATCATCAGAAAAACATCTGCTTTGTTTTCTCTGGAGGATAGAGAGGTCTCTTCACTCGTTACACAGCATCAATTTGTGCTGGCTACCAGTACAAAACAATCACCAGTTTCACAGCGAGCGTCCCATCTGGGAATGCTAGATGGACTTAGGCAAAGAAAGAATCCCAACTGGAGAATCAGAATGATTCACTGACAGAGCATGGAGCACCTATCTGGTCAGGCTGAATCACTGCCGAGGACACATTTTCTTTCTTACTGCCATGCGCACAGGGCAGATTATCCTATAAGCAAGGTAAGCATTGGCTTACTTGTGCTTACTTACTAATCTGGTAGTGAACAATAAGCAAGATTAGTAAGTAAGCACAAATAAGCCCATGCTTACCTTCCTTACTGGGTCATCTACCCTGTCACGGATTGTAACTCTGAAAAGAGGCTTTCATTCTCTAGAAAGGTGTTGTGGGGTTGGGAGAGAGACAGATGCCGGCCATACCTAGAAGCAAAATCTTTGATGTGGCGAAAAAATGTGAAATCGTTCACTACAGATTAATAAGTAAGCACAAGTAAGTCCATGCTTATCTTGCTTACTGGATAATCTGCCCCTGGCTATGCCTCTGTCCATAGTCACTCACTGTACCTGGCATGCTCCTCACACCCTTTGCTTTGCTCACCTGGTTCCCTTAAGACCTAGCACAAATGTTGCTGTCTGGGTGGAGAGAGGGATGTTATTTCCTTTACAGCACAATATTTATACACCTGGGATAGCACTCAGAGCACTGTATTACAGTTTATCTATTTATACATACTTCTGTATGCATTTTTAAACTGTGAACTCATCAATAAACTGCTTTTTATTATTCTACACAGTTTACTTTCAACCTTGACAGTATTTTGCAGGTTTATAAGTGGTCTGCACTTCATTTCTGGTGCAACTACTGACATAACCCATTGCTGTTGAGTCAATTCCAACTCACGGCAACCCCATGTGTTACAGAGTAGAACTGAGCTCCAGAGTTTTCTTGTCTGTAATCTTTACAGAAGCAGATTGCCAGGCCTTCTTCCACAGTGCCACTGAATGTGTCTGAACCACCAACCTTTTGGTTAGCAGTTGAGTGCAAACTGTTTGTGCCACGCAGGGACCTATACTATTGACATAGTTGACGTAATTATTTTTAATAATTATATAGTATTTCTTATGTTGATGTGCTATAATCTAAACTAACTCCCATTTTTCAGGATCCCTCCCCGTTTGTATGTATGTAGGTACTTATTCACTCACTCTGATCCACGTTCCCCACTTTGATTCCCCTCTGCCCATCACCACCATTTGTGTGTTTAATGTGTGTCTTTTATTTGTAGGCATTCTTGCAAAGTATTCATTGTTTTGGGTAAGTGCATTTTTTAAAAAATGTAAATGGCGTGGCTTTTGGTATCTTTTTAAAAACTTAATGTTTTCAACTCAGCTGTTTTTAAGACCCATTCGTGTTGCGCTCTCTCTCTCTCTCTCTCTATATATATATATATATATATCACCCACTGCTTTTCACTGCTGCATAATTCTCTAGCTAGACTGCTCTCCTCAATGGCTGCACCAGTCTCCACTCCCATAAGCAGTGCCTGAACCAGTTCCCCTATGACTATACAGCCTACATGGTTAAGCTGGATTCCAAAAAGAGTTAAAGTAAAGAAAGGATTTTATGACACAGGGCATTATCCAGTTTTCTAAATGGATAAATGTTGATAGTCTAACAGGTATAACCACTGCCTGTCTGTCAGTTTGTCATACTGTGTTGGCTTGCATGTTGCTATGATGCTGGAACTTATGCCACCAGTATTTCAAACTCCAGAAGGGTCACCCATGGTGACAGGTTTCAGCTGAGCTTCCAGACTAAGACAGTCTAGGACAAAAGGTGATCTATTTCTGAAAATCAGCCAACAGAAACCCTATGGATCACAACAGAATATTGTCTAATATAGTGCTGCAAGATGAGCCCCTTAGGTTTGAAGGCAGTCAAAATATACAGAGGCCACAATAATAGACTCAAACATGCCAACAATTGTGAACACGGCACAGGCACAGAGCCAGGCAACATTTCGTTCTGTTGTATGTGGGGTCACCATGAGTCAGAGCTGACTTGTCAGCAACTAACAACAAAAACAATAAGTATAAAACAATATTTCATTGTTTGATTTGCATTTCTCTGATAATGAACATGTTTCAGCATCTCTTCATATTCTTGCTAGCTTTGTAGGGTTATCTTTTTTATCTGGTGCCTCTCACTATTTAGAGTAACCCTACTTGTCACTTAATGCTTTTTGCTGTTAAGTAATGTTATGGATATTAGACAATTTTCCAAGTATCTGAGCTTATGCCATTGTGGCTCTCTTTTTCAGCCAGATAGCCCTTGTCCTTCAGTACTGAGACAATCCTTGCAACTGGACCTGGGTTGGAATAATTTGTTATATTCGGCCTATTAGTTTTTTAAAAACAAATTTTACTTATTTCTTACTGTAGAAGTCATACCTGAATATCATTGTGTGTGGATTATTTATGTATCTTCTCTGCCGTTTATCTACTGGGGGTTATTGCTTTTGTTGTTGAGGTGTTTTGCAGCTCTTTGGCTTTTGAAGTTTACCTTGCTGGTTTTGCCACTGTTCTTTTTTAGATACTTTTATTGTTTGTGTTGTTGCTGTTAGGTGCTGTCAAACTGATTCCCACTGACAGCGATCCCATGTGACAGTGCAGAACTGCCCCCTAGGGTTTTCTTGGCTATAATCTTTATGGAAGCAGGTCTCCCGGTCTTTTTTCCGCGGAGCTGCTGGGTGGGTTCGAACCACCAACCTTTCTGTTAGCAGCTGAGTGCTTAAATGTTGTGCCACCAGGGCTCCTTTTATTGTTTGTAATAGTTTCCAATGTGGATGACATTTCTTGAGCACTTTCCCACAGGCCAGACACTGTCCCGAACACTTTACATGCATGCTGCCATATTAACAAGGTGGAGAGACCTTGTGACTAATGCCTTTGCAGGTCTACAAACAACCCAAGCTGGCAACCTCCCTCCTCTTTATCTACAACTCCCCACAGCCCAGAATAAGGAGGTGGTAGAAACGATGTCTCAGCAATGAAGGACTTACCTTAGTTCCGCAGCACAACCCCCCAACAGCAAGTACTCCAGCTTATGCCCAACATAAATATCTGTTCTTGCTTCTGGCTGTGGCTGCCGCAGAAGCAAGGAACACCTCCTTTCCTCCTCCAATCCCTCCCACCTCTTCACCACCACACATACACACACACACGCATGTGCGCGCAAATACACGCACACACACAAAGGATCACAATTACTGTGAGTCTTGCAGTCAGGATTAAATGTTCCTGAGAGTCGCCCAGCAGAGCACTGGGGATCCTTTTCTGTAATAGCCATCAATATTTTATGGCTCTCCATTTCACAGAGGCAACTCAGATGTCCAAACTCTTCTCCTTGTGACTTGATATCATTTGCCTGTTTGCCTTTCTTAAACTTTGCCCCGTAAATATCACCTTCTCCATAAACTCTTTTTTTTTTTTTTTAAGGCAAGCAAGACAAGTAAATTTTATTTTGTTCTTTCCTTTGCTTGTTATTAAGCTATTGTCTCTTAGCTTCAAGTCCACTCTTTATTTCACTTTTTGTGATTGTGGGGCTAGAACTCTTTGCCAGCTAGATCTCTGTCAGGCTCTTCCAACAGGGGCTACTTAGAGAGAGATCAGAAGGCTAGAGGAGGGATGTGCTCCCTTCTGTTCTCGCCTTCTTTCCTGTTCCTCTCAGCATCACCCAATACTGCTTCATTCCGGCAGCAGGTTGATCCAATAGCTCAGGTGATTCCAGTTTGGTTTTTTCCCAACACACAGAACCAACATCATTGTCTCCCTTCAGAAACCCCAGCACCAGCCAGCTGGTCCCCCCACACCCCCTAGGTCTGGGTCCCAGCTCCATGGGACCCCTATGCGGCATTCCTGAGGCACCAATATAGCTCAGCAGCACCTCTCCTTCAGTCTGAGTCCTAGCTCTGTGACCCCTCCTCCAAGCTTCTGAATTCTAATCATCCCAACTTCTTCCTTGTATTCCCCAAACCCTAGGGAGGCTCTGTGAAACCTTAGTGTTTCCTTTTGCCTCTTCCATGTTCCAATGCCTGGCTGACAAACATGTATGTTAAAATCTCCCTGTTAAAACTGGTGAGGCTTTTGTCTCCTAACTGGACTCTGAATAACACACTTCCCTACCAATATGGCTGTCTTTGAGTGCCCAATGAGATTTCTGTCTTACATCAGGACACTATTAACTTTACTGCATGTGAAACATATCATTACATATTATTTATATGTTGTATTCAGATGTTTTAAAACACAGTTAAAGAAAAATTGGCACGGTTGGTCTCTCATAATTGCAAAAGTTAGTTCAAGGTGACTTTGAAAGGGTAAATAAAGGACAAACAAAAGATTTTTCTCCCAACAAATTTTCCAGAGCTCCAAAGCACCAGAATTCTTATGGTATGCTTTGGAAAAATTTTCATTCCTGTGGAATAATCATGGTTAGTTTTTTATCCAGGCTGGGCAAGTATTAATGTCAAACAATGGATGCTATCAAATGAAATGTCACTTGTACCCAGGTACTTATATTTCTTTACCTCTTTTTTAAAAAATTTTTTTATTGTACTTTAGATAAAGCTTTACAGAACAAACTAGTTTCTCATTAAACAGTTAGTACACATACTGTTTTATGATATTGGTTAACAACCCCACGACATGTCAACACTCTCCCTTCTTGACCTTGGTTTCCCTATTAACAGCTTTCTTGTCTCCTGCCTTCTAGTCCTTGCCCCTGGGCTATTGCGCCCATTAGTCTCATTCCATAAACTGTTTTTACCTTGAAAAGTTGACCCCAGAGAACATGAACTCCATTTACCTATCACAATACTTTCTCTTTTCTTCATTTATATGTCCCAGAAACACATAATATTCATTCTTAACAAGTTGAAAAATTGTGCCCATGTTAATATTTGGATTCTTAATCTGATGGCTAATTTAGTAATTAAGAACCCGCTGTCCTGGTTAGGAACACCGGCCAGCACCATATGCTTAGTATGATTAGCCTTGGTAACAAAAATGTAAAAACAAGCATAATGCATCATTCTGTTAGGTTCAACTAAGAATTTGCTCTGCTAAAGGAAACCTCTTCAGTCACCAACAGCCTACATAAGAGCCAGTTAAGCTAGATTCTAAACATAGAAGAGTAAAGGAAGGATTTTGTAAATAAATTTTAAAAGGCTCCTTTTCAAGGCAGCCAAACACTTTCCTTCCGTATTCCATTCTTCCTGAACCCATCCGACAGGTGCCAGACTGAAAAACAAACCAAAAAACGAACATGACTAGGCTAGGCTGAGTTTTAACTAAAGTCCTGTGTGCTACTCCTCTGCACATGGCAGATCCCCAAGTTAAAAATATACCTTCTTGTTTGACGGTGGCAAATGGGGATCTTTATCTTGGTTTCCATGAGTAGATACTGAAGCCATGATGACCTTGGCCTTGCTTTTCTTCTAGTTGAGCGTACTCTGCTTACTCCTTGACCCAGTGTCTAAGGGAAGTAAAAGAGAATCACTACTGTGAATGAATGCTTGTATCAACCCTAAAAACATCCTTAGTACCAACTGCACCTATTTGGAAAACTTACATTTTGTCATAGATCTTAATCTGCAACCATCTGCAAACTCAATTTCTAATCCTCCTCGCCCACCAACACACATAAGTTATCTCACTAACAGCAACAAGGCAAATCTAGAGTAGAGGGCAACGTCACTGTGAACAATGAAATGTTTTACTACCTATAAATTGTGTTCCTAAAAAATGTTTCAATTCATTAAAGGTCATTAATGAATTGATCTTTTTACAGACTGTCTATTAAACCAGGGGATTAAGATAAAATCACTGCCTTAAAGGAACTCACAATCTAAAGAGAAAGACAGGTAAGTCAACAGTTATACAACATGAAAAAGGGCTCCCCTAGAGATGATGATGTTTCAACAAACAATGTTTCAATTGACTAGAAGAGATCCATATATGTAACTATTCCAAAAAAAGGTGATCCAACAGAATGCAGAAACTATCGAACAATATCATTAATATCACATGCAAGTAAAAGTTTTCTGATGATAATTCAAAAATGGTTGCAGCAGTCCATTGACAGGGAACTGCCAGAAATTCAAGCCAGATGCAGACCAGGATGTGGAACTGGGGATATCATTGCTGATGTCAGATGGATCTTTGCTGAAAGCAGACAATACCAGAAAGATGTTTATCTGTGTTTTATTGACCATGCAAAGGCATTCAACTGTGTGGATCATAACAAATTATGGATAACATGAAGAATGGGAATTCCAGAACACTTAATTGTGCTCATGAGGAAACTGTACATAGACCAAGAGGCAGTCATTCAAACAGAACAAGGGGATACTGCTTGGTTTAAAATCAGAAAGGTGTGCATCAGGGTTGTATCCTTTCACCGTACTTATTCAACCTGTATGCTGAGCAAATAATTCAAGAAGCTGGACTATATGAAGAAGAAAGAGCATCAGGATCAGAGGAAGACTCATTAACAACTTGCAATATGCACATGATACAACCTTGCTTGCTGAAACTGAAGAGGACTTGAAACACTTACTGATGAAAATCAAAGACTACAGCCTTCAGTATGGATTACACCTCAACATAAAGAAAACAAAAATCCTCACAACTGGACCAATAAGCAATATCATGATAAACAGAGAAAATACTGAAGTTGTCAAAGATTTCATTTTACTTGGATCCACAATCAATGCCCAGGAAAACAGCAGTCGAGAAATCAGACAATGCATTCCCTTGGGCAAATCTGCTGCAAAAGACCTCTTTAAAGTGTTAAACAGTAAGGACTAAGGTGTGCCTGACCCAAGCCATGGTGTTTTCAATCACCTCATCTGCATGCGAAGCTGGACAATGAATAAAGAAGACCAAAGAAGAATTGACGCCTTTGAATTATAGTGCTGGCGAAGAATACTGAATATAACATTGACTGTCAGAAGAACGAACAAATCTGTCTTGGAAGAAGTACAGCCAGAATGTTTCTTAGAAACGAGGATGGCGAGGCTTCATCACACGTACTTTAGACATGTCATCAAGAGGGACCAGTCCCTAGAGAAGCACATCTTGCTTGGTAAAGTAGAGGGTCAGTGAAAATGAGGAAGACCCTCAATGAGATGGATTGACACAGTGGCTACAACAATGGGCTCATACATAGCAATGATTGTGAGGATGGCACAGGACCAGGCAGTATTTCGTTCTATTGTACAGAGGATCACCATGAGTCAGAATCGACTCGACGGCACCTAACAACAACAGAAGTGAGTACTGTGCTAGGTTGCTAACTGCAAGGTTAGAGGTTTGAGTCTACCGAGGGGCACGCTGGAAGAAAGGTCTGGCAATTTACTTCGGACAAATTAGTGACTGAAAATCCCAGAGAGCACAGTTCTACTCTCACACGGGGTCGCCATGAATCGGAGTCAACCTGGCTTGGAGTTGAGTACAAGGTGCTAAAGAAGGAGAAAGGATGAATGCCTCTTCTGTCTGGTCAGATCTGAAGACATCAAAGACACTCCTGAGTTTTCAAAAGGATTCATAGAGGGTGGATGGACTCCAGGACAGAAGCAGTTACTAAACTGCCAGGCGTATGATCCAAATTTCACTTTTAGATACCTAATGTTATTGTACAGGCAGCATACTGCCCTGCAGTGGAAAGCCCTGGGGTCAGAAAAACCTGAGTTCCAATGCTGCCTCTACTCCTTGGGAGCCCAGTGATACGGGGGCAAGGGATGAAATGTTTCTGTGCCTCAGTGTTCTCTGAAGGCACCTTGGGAGGCATCTCTAGGGGAGCCCTTTTCATGTTGTGTAACTGTTGACTTATCTTTCTCTTTAGATTGTGAGTCCCTTTAAGGCAGTGACTTTGTCTTATTTTTCTTTGTATCCCCTGGTCTGGCACATAATAGACATTTGGTAAATTTGTGTGTGTGTGTAGTTAATGGCCTTGTAGGAGCCGTGGTGGCGTAGTGGTTAAGAGGTCGGCTGCTAACCAAAAGGCTGGTAGTTGGAATCCACCAGCCTCTCCTTGGAAATCCTAGGGGGCAGTTCTACTCTGTCCTACAGGTCGTTATGAGTTGGAATCGACTCCAGGGCAATGGGTTTTTTGGTTTTTAATGACCTTATAATGAACTGAAACCTTTTTTTTAGCAACTTTGAGGTGTTGTGAGGATAAGGGATGAGATCCCTAAAGCCCCAGCTCAGCGTTTGGCTCACAGTGCCCGCGTGAGCAGTAAAAGTCAGCTGTCAGAGTGGTCCTGGACGCTTTATTTTCCAAGGACTGCCAGGAAATCTTCGCTGACCTCAGGGTGCTGACCTAAGGCCGAGTTAGATTATCTTTGCTTATTCAGACCTTAAGCAGTTGGTTGTCTCAGACCGGGAAGCAAGGATACCACAACATCTCAGCTGTGGGGATCGGGTCCCCTAACACCCTTCTGAGGGCCCTGCCTGTTCCAGGTGCACCTCTCCCCCCGCAAACTACGTCTGGGGTTCCTCTGCGTCTCTGACAGGTGGGCAGTGGGGAAGGAGGAGCGCGACACCACGGGGAAGATGCGTGGTGGCATAGGGGCTCGGGGTTGGCTGGGCAGGAGGACGGGGTCATGCAGTTTCTGATCGGCGGGAAAGCCTGCGGAAATCTGCCGCTGTCTTCGGCCAGGGGCGCCAGCAGAACCCCAAGCCCCCAACCTCCGCCCCGGGGCCGCAGCGGTAGATCGCGGCCGGGGCCGAGTCGGGAGTCGGGCGGGGGAGGGGTTGGAAGGGGCGACTCCAGGCGGCCACTCCGGCCCACGCGGCCTTCGGAAGGGCCACCCTGCCCGTGTCCCCCTCCCTGAGGACCCCGGAAGTGAAGCGGGCAGAGGAAGCCACCTCCTTCTCGCCATACACCCCCGCGTGTCATCCCCCCGGCGCGGTGCCGCGGGGCTCACCTGCGGAGTGCCGCTCGCTTCCGAGTCGCGTCTCCGCCGACCCGAGCTCGCCCGCTTCCCGCAGCCGCCGCAGCTGGACCTTCTCCCCGCCTCCCTGGGCTTCCGCCCCCGCCCCACGCGGCCGGCCGGAGTCGAAACCCCCTCTCCCCGGCTTCCTCCGCCTCCACCTAACTTCGCTCGGCTTCCTGTCCTTCCTATTCCTTTCTTCTCTCGCTCTGACCCCTCACCTCACCGCGTAGCACTCACTCGCCTAAGTCGCTTAACAAGTGCACCTCCCTTTTCTGCCTTGTAGGTCCTTTCTCTGTGGGTGGCCTCATCCCCCACGCCCAATGCTTAGGCTGAAATCAGGGCTTCCAACGGGTTGGAACTGGCGAAACCGAAACAGATTCAAATTTTTTTAATTTGGGTGATCAGGAACCAGAACCAGAACGCGAAAAATACCAGTAGAAGCCCTGGAATGGAAGACTTGGAAGAGGGTCCTAAGCCCTTTCAGGAGCCTAATGAGTGAGATAGGATTATTGGCAGGAGTGAGGAGAGCCACACATTCAAAGCAGCGAGGTTCGCCTCCATTTTCTAGAAGGGCACCTCTGTTTCCCACTGTGCTCAAAATCCAAGGGGCAAGATATTTGCTTGCTATGCAAGGCATACACTGCCCTTGTTTTCTAAGAGGGAGGTTAAGTTTCCAGCAGGGCTTCAGACCCGTAATTTTTCCGCTCCGGTTACCGTTAGGTTCACCCAAATTCTAAAAAATTTGGTTCTGTTCCAGTTTCGCTTCCTCGGCTATGACGAACCGGGAAGAACCGGTTGGAAGCTCTGGCTGAAACCCAGCTCATGCTGGAACCTTCCTTCCCCACCCCTAGCCTGGTCCTGCCACTTTGCAGATTCTATCTCCTTAATGTCTTTCAAATGAGTCCCTTCCTCCCGATAACACACCAATAAGCATTTATTGAACACCCTTCCTGGGTCTAGTTTTTACACTCACTTATTTGCAATCCTTTTTACAACCCTTTAGGGCAAATACTATTATCCTCATTTTATAGCGAGGTCAACTGGGTTGCTCACAGCCACGTGGGGAGATTGGAGTCAACAAACCGGAAGGCAGCTTGGCTCGAAAGCCTTTCTATTGCTCTTGATCCATCTCTTCCCACATCCTATCACAGTAGAGTAAGCTACTGGGTGCCTTTAATACCTATATCATTCACCCCAACGTTAGCTGAGAATCCTTCCTGGGAGGAGCTGCTGGGACTCAAGGAATGTCCAGTTGGAAGAGGTTGTGGACCTTGGTTGAAGGACCTCATCATTTCTCATCGGTTTCTACTGCACAGGGTCCTAATTGGTCTTTATGCCTCTAGCCTCACCCCTCCACACTGCTCACTCTCTTCATCAGGCCCTCTTCCCATCCACATTGGCCTCCTTTCTGTTCCTCATATACACCCAGATCTTTCCCACCTGTGGCTGACACAGAGCCTTCCTTCTGCCTGGAATTCTCACATCAGTCTTCTTCCAGCTTTTTCCTACTCATCTTCTTCTTCTTCTTTTTAATCTTATTATCTTTTTAAAATTGTGCTTTAGATGAAGGTTTACAGAGCAAATTAGTTCCTCATTAAAGAATTAATACACATACTGTTTTGTGACATTGGTTGCCAATTATGCAACATGTCAACGCTCTCCCCTTCTTGACCTTGTGTTCCCCATTTCCATTCGTCTGGCTTTCCTGCCCCCTCTGCCACCTTCTCATCCTTGCCCCGGGCTGGTGTGCCCATTTAGTCTCCGATATGTGGTTGAGCTACATGTATTATTGTTTTTTGTTTTTTTTTTTTAATGGCCCTGTCTAACCTTTGGCTGAAGGGTGAACCTCAGGAGTGACTTCAGTACTGAGTTAAAAGGGTGTCCAGGGCCATACTCTCCATGTTTGTCCAGTTTTTTTCTTTCTTTCTTTTTTTTTTTAATTAATGTTTTGGTGAAAATATACATGACAAAATATGTACCACTTCAACAATTTCTACATGTACAATTCATTGACATTTGTTACATTCTTCAAGTTGTGCTATTTTTATTGACAATCTTTTCCAAACTATTTCACTGTCATTAACACAAACTCACGGCCCTCTCCTAAGCTTCTCATCTATCCTTTCTAGTTGCTGTTGTCTGTAAGATCACATATAGATAATTCTTTAAAGGAGCATAATGCTTAATAAAGACATTCTTTTCTAATTAGGCTAAACTATTATTTGGTTCAAAGATGACTTCAGGGGATACTTTTGGTTCAAGGTTTAAAGATTTCCTCAGGGTAATAGTTTGTGGGGGGGTCATCAAGCCTCAGTGGTTCCAGTAAGTCTGGATAACATGAGAATTTGAAACTCTGATCCTCATTTTCCCCCATTTTAATCAGAATTCTTCTATAGAATCCTTCATCTAAATGTTCAGTATTGGTAGCCTAGCACCATCCAGTTTTCCTGGTCACATGGCAAAGGAGGCAGCTGTTCATGGAGGCAGTTGGACTTTCCTACTCATCTTCATCTGATTTTTCCTCAGGAAGACCTTCCTTGACCTCCACCTTCCCTTCTCTTTCGTAGCACTTATCATCATTTGTTATTATATACTTATTGCTGTGTCTATTTTTTTAAAGCCTGTTTCCCTGCTTCACTGCAATCTTCATGAGGTACATAACAAAGTAGCACCTGTTTTGGTTACCATTGTGTGTGGATATAGTAAGTTCTCAATAAATATTTATTGAATGAATGAATGAAAGAATACATGAATTAATAAATTCATGTTGAAAGACTTCTAAGATACTGCTGTTATGGGGGATTTGTGTTCCCCAGTAGATCCCCCAGGCCACTTTCCTCCATGTGATTCACTGGTTTCTTTCTCCCCCAACGTGTTTTCTTGTTACCCCCTTTTGCTCCTCTAAATTAAAGGGGATACAGTCCTATTGTTAATTTTACATTGTACTACCAGAAGTCAGAAATAACACTCTGTAATTTTGTGGTCTGAAAAGATAGTTTTGTATTTGGTTTTGTGATATAAATGAATGGCTCTCCATTACACTAGAAGTCTAACTTCTAACAAATACCCTTGACATTTGTCCTTTGACATCTTGCTACAATATAGTTCATGTCCCCAACCCAAGCCCAACTTTCCACCATAATGTTCCAGTTAACTACTTTAAATATAAATATATGTAACCAATGTCAAGAAGTGATGTGCATGGATTAATCAATTGGTATTTATTGTGCATATCTGATGTGCCCAGGTATTGTTCTAGACACTTTCAGAGATAAAAAAGACATGGATCCTTCCAATAAAGGATTTATCACTTCTCAAAAAATTAGAATAAAATAAAATATACTTAGCCTTAAAAGTATATAACAGTTAACAGACCCTGTCTAAAGCTTTACTTCAGCATCCTACAGGGCCTCAGGATCATGACCAAAAAGTGGAAATATCACTGGCTAATACTATGAAAAATGTGGCTGATGTAGAAAGTGGCAAACTGTACAAGTCAGGCTCCAGCTTGAACTCTTTCCATAACTCTGCATTGCCCTCAGGCAAGGTTCAAATTCATTAGTAGGGTCCTGCATGACTCAGCTCTTGCCTGCCTTTCTAACACAAATGTCTCAGGCCCTCCAAGGGCCAAATAGAGTGACTGATGATCTCCTTTCTCATACTTTAGCATTGCCACAGTGGGATGGTTAATGTTATGTGTCAACTTGCCTAGGCTGTGATTCCCAGTATTGTGTGGTTGTCCTCCATTTTGTAATCTGATGTAATTATCCTCCATTTTATGTATTGTAAATCCTAACCACTATATGTTAATGAGGCAGGATTAGTGTGGAGTGTATCCTGAGCCACCGCCTTACAAGAGGGTATGACTCAAGTCACACGCTTACTCAAGTCATACCCTTATTCTGATGTAGGAGGAGTTTCCTTGGGGATGTAAACCGCATCCAATATAGATATGTATGCTCTGACAAGGGTCTCCCTTGCTGTGTATCCTGCATCCAGCTCATTATCATCTGACCTCTAGTTCTTGGGACTTGAGCCTGTCATCTGTCCTGACAATTTTGGGATTCGCCAGCTTCTTCTGCCCCGTGAGCCAATAGCCTACCATCTGACCTGCCAATTATGGGTTCATCAGCCCTGGCAACCACATGAGTCAGGAGGAGCTTCCACCTGATGCCTGACCATGGATTTGGGACTTGCCAGCTTCCACAACTGCATGAACCATTTCCTTGAGATGAACCTCTTCACTGGTTTTGCTTCACTAGAGAACCCAGCCTAAAGATATGTACTTCTGCCTGAGCCACCCCTTCTCTGCTTCTTTACCACTCTCTCACTCATTCTTCAAGACTGGGTCCAGGTATCACCTCCTTCTGGAAGACCTGCCTGACTCAATTTTTTCCCACTCTCTGTGTTCACTCTGCACTCTGCAACAGATAGCTATTATGCATATGTGTGTGCATAAATATGTGTGTCTATTATGCATATAGGAGTTCCTTGGTAGTGCAAATTCTGCTACTAACTAAAAGGTTGGCAGTTTGAACCCACCCAGAGGCACCTCAGAAGAAAGGCCTGGAGACCTGCTTCTGAAAAGTCACAGCCATTGAAAACCCTATGGAACCCAGCTCTATTCTGCAACAACACATGGGATTGCCATGAGTAGAGTTGACTCCATGGCATCTGTTTTTTTTTTTTTTGTTATTATGCATGTATATGTATACATCTATGTATATAAACATAGTTATAAATATTAATATGCATAACAAACGTGTATTAAACGCTATGTACCAGGGACTTTTTTGAGCTCTCTTTTCACATTTTAACCCCATCCCTAAAACATTCCTGTGAGGGAAGTGCTAGTGACTTACTCAGTCACACAGCCAGGAAGTGACAGAGTCAGAATTTGAACCCAGGCTCCAAAGCCACGCATTTCACAGTGATGTCACACAGCCCTCTCCTCACACTGTATTATAACCACTGATGTCATTCATCGTCACTCCCTCTTGACGGTGAGCTCTTGGAGGGCAGGGGCTGATCTTGTTCAGTAACTGGCACATTATATAAACTCATGAATGAATAAATAAATTTAATGAGGCACAGAATAAAAAAAGAATAAACATGATCCTTTATTTCAAGGGGCTCACAGTCTCTTTCTTTCCTTTCTTCCTTTCTTAACAAAACAGTTCCAGGGCCTTTTAAATAACCCTAAAATAGGTACTACTATGCCAGCAGGACTGGAGGAAGACTCATTAACAACCTGAGATATGCAGATGACACAACCTTGCTTGCTGAAAGTGAAGAGGACTTGAAGCGCTTACTGATGAAGATCAAAGACTAGAGCCTTCAGTGTGGATTACACATCAACATAAAGAAAACAAAAATCCTCACAACTGGACCAATAAGCAACATCATGATAAATGGAGAAAATAAGGATGTTGTCAAGGATTTCATTTTACTTGGATCCACAATCAACCCTCATGGAAGCAGCAGTCAAGAAATCAAATGACAGGCAAATCTGCTGCAAAAGACCTCTATAAAATCTTAAAAAGCAAAGATGTCATTTTGATGACTAAGGTGCATCTGACCCAAGCTGTGGTCCTTTCAATCACCTCATATGCATGCCAAAGCTGAACAACGAAGAAGGAAGACCAAAGAAGAACTGACGTATCTGGATTATGGTGTTGTCAAAGAGTATTGAATATACTATGGACTGCCAGAAGAATGAACAAATCTGTCTTGGAGGAAATACAGCCAGAATGCTCGTTAGAAGCGAGAGTGGTAAGACTTTGCCTAGCTTACTTTGAACATGTTATTAGGAGGAACTAGTCCCTGGAGAAGGACACCATGCTTGGTAAAGTAGAGGGTCAGTGAAAAAGAGGAAGTCCCTCAATGAGATGGATTCACACAGTGGCTGTGACAATGGGCTCAAACATAGCAACGATTGGGAGGATGGCACGGGACTGAGCAATGTTTCCTTCTGTTATACACTGGGTTGCAATAGCTGGAACGACTCAATGGCACCTACCAAAAACAACAGCATCATAACAGGTAAGAAAAATAAGTCACAGCAACTGGGAGGCAACACAGCTGGGATTCGACCTCGATGGGCTGACTCCAGAGCTCATGTTCTGAACCTCCACAATATGTAGTCTTGTTGGGTAGATGAGACACATAAACTGATAAATAAAAAGAGATACGTACAGGGGTTTGGGAGCAAGGAAGGGAGAGGGACTCAGACAAGCAGTTTTGGGAGAGGTGGGAGAGAGTGCAGAATATGCAGGATAGTCAGCGTGAGGGTAGGGGGTGGGGATGGATTGAGAACAAAATTCAGGTGGAAATCTAAATCAGAACAACTGGTACCTCTGGGCTCACCCACGATCACCTCTTCCTCCCTGCTCTGTCAAAGGGGCTCTAGTTTGCTGGTGGGGAGGGGTTTCCTGGTGTGTGTGTGTGTGTGTGTGTGTGTGTGTGTGTGTGTGCGCGCGCGCGCGCGCGCGTCCATTCGTGTGGGCGGGGGCGGAGGAGGGACAGAGGTGTCTCGGAAGTCCACGGGGTAGTAAGAGCAGCCCTCCCCCTCCTGCCATCCGTTTTCTGGTCCCAGCTCTCCACTCCACCATCTGCCTAGCGCTGCGGGAGGCTCTGTGAATCACAGGATCTCGTGAGTCACTCATTCCCTCTCTAAGAAATAAATAACGTCGTCTCGCAAAAGCAGAGCACTGGGGTTTAAATGAGATGTCACGCAGAGATTAAGCGCAGGTTCTGCTTCACTTTATGAGCTGGCAGAGCGCTGTCAGGCAAGCCATGTGGCTAGGTTCCCAGTGTGAGCTTTCAGGCTGCCCAGCCGAATTCTGGCCACTTTAGTTTCATCTGGATTTGATGCTCAGACTGCCAGACTTAGCAAGAGACAACGCAGGTCCCAAGAGCACGATTTCGGCCCAAATGGGGAATGTCCGCACTAGAAAGATGAGTGTACATCGATTTGGTTTTGTTTCCAGTCTTCCTTAAGACAGGCTTATCCTTTATTTCACTCACAAATACTGGTAATAATCATACCAAAAGTAAATTTCCTACTTTAATATTCCAGTACTGCTTTCCACAACTTTTACATGCAAGTCCTCTCAATGCAAAACATAGAATGCTTCTGGTGTAGCAGAGAGAATATATGGTGAAATGGGGCCGTAATGTGTTGTGGCAGACTTTTTAACTTCATTCCAAGTGTGCGGTGCCCTTTTTGGGTCCTGCTGTCTGCCCCAAACCTCTCTCTAGAGCAGCTTCCCCACTTGGAGGGGAGTAAGGGCAGGAGAAAACAAACTTGATTTTCTGGTTAAAATTACAACAGGAATCCTAGTTGGGGCAAATGGTTAAAGTGCTGGGTTGCTAATTGAAAGGTTAGGGATTTGAGTACCCTAAGGCACCTTGGAAGAAAGGCCTGGTGATCTACTTCCAAAAAAGTAGCCATAGAAAACCCTATGGATGGAGCACAGTTCTACTCTGACACACATGGGGTCACCATGAGCTGGAGTCAGCTTGTTAGAAACTGACTTATGAGGCTTTAGTGGTTCAGTGGTACAATTCTTGCCTTCCATGTCAGAGACTGTGTATGATTCCTGACCAATGCACCTCATGATCAGCCACCACCCATCTATCAGTGGAGACTTGTGTGTTGCTATGATGCTGAATGGATTTCAGTGGAGCTTTCAGACTAAGACAGACTAGGAAAATCAGCCAATGAAAATCCTATGAATTGTGGTGATGGCTCAGGACTGGGCAATGTTTTGTTCCGCTCTTCGAGAGATTTTGTATCTATTTGTGCTTGAAACAGTGCCTGGCACATAGTGAATGCTGTTTAAATATTCATAATCACTTCCTCCAGGGGAACTCTCCCTGTCTTTGGGACAGTATTTGTGCTGTATTTTAATGGCCTCTTTATTTGCCTCTAATCTAGGTTGTGAGGTCCCTGAAGGCAGGGACTGTAAATTTCACCTTCATTCTGTGGCTGGAAAACCACAGAGAGATATTAATTTCTGTTTGTCCTCTTTCAGCAGCCTGAAGGAATGGGGGTGGGTGGGTACTCTCCCTTCCCCATCCCACGTTGCCAAGGGTGTCCTTACCTCCAGGGATTGTTAATGATTTGCACTGTGGAGATTAAAGAAGAGTTCAGAAATAAAGCATGCAGCAGTCATCCAGAACACCATCCCTACTTAAAATTCTGTTGTAGAAAAAGCAGCCCTGGCTGAAAGAGGAAGAAGTGGGCTGGCCCTGGAGGGAAGATTTTGAAAGCACTGAGACTGGGGAGGGGGCAGAGGCATGGAGTAGAGGAGATCAGCCGCCCCAGAACTCTGGTCTGTAGCAGAACCTCATGGGGGTAAGGTTGCATGGTGCCCCAACAAAGGAGGTACACTAAGCATTTAGCCTCCCAGTCTTCCAAAGATCTGGGGCTGAACTGGGGCCAGTACTTTCAAGGGACCATGTGGGTTTTGACACTGAGCATCTCAGCAGTGACCAGTGGGGACCAGAGGGCCTTCTAGAAGGTTATGAACTGTGCCAGATCCCAAAGGCCCTCACCTGACTCTGGGAAGAAGGAATACTCCTTATCCTGGCCCCACCAAATTAGTGAGACTGAATTTCCTGAGTGGATGGAGGTTCTGAACAAATGTAACTTTATTTTGAAATGCATAGGAACATGATGTTGAGCCCTAGTGAAGTGAACTAAAATGCATGCCTGTAATGTGTCCTGGCAAGGTTAGGCACTCAGAATATTTGGTGAATGAATGAATGCTGGAAGCACTTTGAAACTTAATTGGTCTATTTTAATAACACCATAGAAACAGTTTTTGTTTATCTACCTTGAATACAGGTTTTCCAGGGCTATTTCCTGAGCATCTAAAGCAGACTCAAATGAGTTGTTTTTGAACAAAGTTTCAAACGGCTTTCCTGACTGTGAGTTAGCAACAAGTTGAATTTATAATTTACTAGTTTTACAGTGTTAGTTACCTCAGCAACTAAACCTCACAGGCTTTGCACTTTGACTCTGGAGTTTCCAGTCAGAATTTGTGTACAAAGCCCTACCTAATATGATAAAGCCTCTAAGAAAAAAAATACAAAAATCCTTACTTTGCATCTTGAGGCCCATTTCATAAAGCTGCCTTATACGTACAATTCATAGTCCTTGCTCAGAATGGAAGTTACTTAGGCTGTTATTTTTCTATGCTCACTTATTTGTGGTCACTCATACAGGGATTACTCAAATGAAATCTAGAGATAATCCAGAAATGCCCCTTTGGTCCTTAGTTTCTGCTCATTTCCTGCTTTAGTCTTCAGAGACTTCTTCCTATTACAGCCTGCAGAACTGATTTATTTTCTTCTAAGTATCAGAAAAGTATTTAAAAGATAGATAATAAATGGAAAAAGCAGGAATAAATTAAATAATACCATGGCAAATCAATCAAGCAAATTCTGAAGGTGAGACATTCTATTGGACAACCGTCTGGGACTCTGGGCAAATCAGAGTCATAAAAACAGACTGTTTTAGCGTAAAAGAAATTTAAGGGACTCAATTATAAGATGCAGCATGTGATCCTGGACTAGATCCTAGTCTGAACAATTATAAAGACAATTTTGGGAACCTTGGGGAAATTGCAATATGATTTGGATCACAAGATCATTGATATTGTGGCTCATTAGGCATGATAATCATTTATTTTGGTTATGTAGGATGTTCTACTTTTTAAGTTGCATACTGAAATATTTAGGGACAAAATGACATGATGTCTGTAATTTACTTTAAATTAAATAAATTTAACCTACTTTAAAATATTTCAGCTTAAAAAAAAAATGAAGTGAGTTGAAAAGGAAAAAACATGGAAGAGCTGAATTATATCTCACATTAGATCCTTGGAGTTCCTGGGTTGTGCAAATAGCTAAAAGCTTGGCTACTAACTGAAAGTTTGGCAGTTCAGCAGGTCACATCCAACCAGAGGCACTTGGGAAGAAAGGCCTGGTGATCTATTCCTGGCAATCTACTTCTGACATATGGGGTCACCATGAGTTGGAATCGACTCCATGGTGACTGGTTTGTTTGTTTAGATACTTGTTGGTTGATTCAATTAACCTGAAAGTAGGCTTCACTACAGTACATGGTAGGGAGAAAGTACCTGTGTACACAGGTAGGACAAGTACATGGACTCTGGAGTATGTTTTGTCATTTACTGACTATGTGGTCTTGGGCAAGATACTTATCCTCTCTGTGCCTCAGTTTTCCCAGCTATAATGTAGGTATAGTATTAGTTAAGCTACCGCAAAGGATAATTGTGAAGTTGATTGAGTTAATATACATAAGCCTATTAAAACAATTCCTGGCATTTGCTGATGTTGTTAGTTGCTGTGTAGTCAGCTCTGACTCACAGTGACATTATGTCACACAGAACAAAACGTTGCCTGTTCCCGGACATCTTCATCGTTGGTATATTTTTGAATTCATTGTTGCTACTATTGTGTCAATCCATCTCATTGAGGGTGTTCCTTGTTTTTGCTGACCTTCTACTTTACCAACCATGATGTCCTTTTCTAGCGATTGGTCTTTCCTGATGACATGTCCAAAGTAACTGAGTTGAAGTCTTGACATGCTCACTTCTAAGGAATATTCTGGTTATATTTTCTCTAAGACTGATTTGTTTGTTCTTTTGGAAGAATGAACAAATCCTGGCACACAGTAATTGCTACAGAAGTGTTAGGTATTATCATTGCTATTGTTTTTGTTATTAAGGGGTATGATGCTTGCAGGTTTTGGTTTGGCATAAACTGGTATAATCAATGCAGTTTCTTGGGTTTTCTGGTGTGTTGCTAGTAGTCATGGAAACCCATATTACTGGGGACCTGTTTTTGAATTCTTTCTTACACTACACTGAAAACTATCTCAATCAGTGTTTGAGGGGTTGGTGAACAGTGGTGTGAGGGCTAAAAAATTTTCTTTCACTGATTATAATGGGAATTTGGAGTTAATTGTTAGGTGCTGTTGAGTTGATTTCAACTCATAGTGACAGTAGACTTGTCCCACAGGATTTTCTAGGCTATAATCTTTACGGAAGGAGATTGCCAGATCTTTCTTCCACAGAGGGAGGATTCAAACTGCCAACTTTTCAGTTAGCTACTGAATGCTTAACTGTTGCACCACCAGGACCCATTAAACATTGCAAGTTTAAGTGTAATTAAATAATAGATAATTGAAGGTACTTCTATGCCTGGAATCTTCTGACAGGAAGATTTAACTTCTTTATTAGGAATACTGGAGCCAGAAGTGATCTTTACCTTAAAAAATCAGCAATATAAGATGTCTTTATAAATATATCCCTTAAAGCAAATCTGACGCATGACTGACTTAGGACTACATTTTATCTTTGTCACTAACCATGTAGAAAGAGGGTAAATATGATTTTATAACTATGTTTCAGGTTTTCAGTTGGAGATGTACTGTAACTAATGTTCCGAATGGCTTTATTTTTTTAGTGTCCCTTGCCATTTTTCAATTTTAGATCTCTAGTACAGATTAATACATATATTTTCTTTTCTCTAAAATGAATGCAGAGAGCTTTTGACCTTTAGAAGCTGTGAAACCTTTTGAACATTTATCTTAGACTGATTCTAGAATAAATGGAAATCTGCAAGATTAAATGGGTGTGTATCAGAGAAAATCCTACATGGCTAGGTTAAAGTTTACAGTCATGAGAATTTTTGAAAAGAATTCATCATGATCTGCACTACCAAAGTAATAGCTTTAGAAGTGAGAACATTAATGTTATAATGCTACCACATCATGAATTCATAAAAGCAAGACATTATTTTAAAAATATATAAATAGAATTCTGGGAAGATGGCAGTGTAAATAGACCATTGTTCTGACCCTCCGCCACAAATACAATAAGAAATACAAGGAAGCTGTGCTTGGTTTTGACGGACTCTGAATCAGGGAGCAGAGGAAAGCAGTGGGGAACTGCAGATGGGCAAGAATGAAGGAATTAGTGAGTTGCGTATGGTAGAAAAATCACTTCTCCCACCGTTCCTGTCCCTCCCACAGCCATGCAGGCTGCTGGTTGCTGTAAACTGGGGAAGTGGCCTCAGAAAAGGAGTCTACTTCCCTAGCCACCACAGCCTCTGCCTGTACAAAGAGACAGGACCTCAAGCTTATGCTCTAAAATCAATAAGGCACACCTCTCTGGGGGTCTCCTTGGAATGTGCCAGCACCTCCTCCACCCAGACACTGTTGGCTGCAAGCCTACAGAAAATTGCTGCAGAATGCCCTGCAGTAGAGTCTGCTCTTCTAGTGAACACTCTACCTGCCTCTCTGCACACCCCATATCTCAGACCTCTGAAACCAACATGACAAACCTCCCAGAGAGTCAATTCATGTCTGTTTGATCCCCCTCTGGTTGGTGCTGAGGACTGCTGACTGAGGCTGCTGAATGATAGGAAGCAGGCATCTTTAGTGGAGGCTACACCCACAGCCAAAATACTGGGTGGAGGGGGGCTTTGATAGCAACAAGGCAGACCTCCCCGGGGTCTGTTTCAAGTGTGTCAGCACCTCCCCCAGATGTACACTATTGGCTGCAAGCCCTCTGTGAATTGCTACAGAAGGCCTGTGCAGTGGAGACTGCTCCCATAGTCAGCACTCTACCTTCCTCCTCACACACCCCATAGCTCTGGCCTTTGAAACCAATAGAACAGACCTCCCTGGGGATCAGTTTAGGTCTGTCTGCTCCCTCTTCCAGTTGACACTGAGGACTGCTGACTGAGGCTGCTGTGTGCTAGGAAGCAGGAATCTTGAGTGGAGGCTGCATCCATAGCCAACATACTGCAGGGTGGGCTCTGATAGCAACAAGGCAGACCTTCTGGGGGTCTGTTTGAAGTGTAGCAACTCCTACCCCAGCCAGTAACTGTTGGCTGCTGGACTAATACAAACTTCTACAGAAGGTTCCCTACAGTGGAGTCAGGAGGTGGGTCACCTAAGGGAAGACTGCTCCCCCCAACCACCACAGGGCCACTGGGGCTCTGAAACCAGCAAGACAGATCTCTTGGAGGTCCTTCTGGGGAGTGCCAGCTCCTCCTCCCCCTAAAATGGAGGAAAGTCTGCCTGTGCTTCCTCTAAATGCCAGCTCAGATATAAGCAGCCCCCACAGAGCAGGGAAGCAAGGATCAGGCAAACTCAAAGGGCAGCACACAGCCCTGAAAGGGGCTTGCTGGTTGTGGGTTTGCTGACTAAAAATGTGGTTGCAGAAACAGAGAAAGGAAGGGAGTATTAACTACAGAGAGAGGACTACGTCCCCTAGTGGGCAGATTTATTAGTACACAATATCACACAAGAGTGATGGTGCCCACTAGTGGACAGACTGACCACAGCGTGTTCTCTGGTGCATTTGGGAGAGATCAAAAGTTGAAAACTGAGACCTGGAACTTTCAAATCCTAATTAAGCCAGGGAGGGATAAGGAGCTATCACAGAGAGGGAGAGGAAATGGCAAGCAAAGGCCAAAGGCTCTGCTTGCCTAAGAGTTTTTTGCAGAAAGTAGTGCGCAAAAACACCAAATATTGGAGAAAACTGAAAAAGTTAACACCCTCAGAAATTCCAATGCCCTAACAAAAAATTGCAAGAAACACAAAGAACAGAGAAACAATTACTCATCTAGTTGAACGTGACAAAGGGAGTGAAACCACATCTAGGTATGACCAGATAATGAAAAAAAAATGGAAGAATATAATACAACAACATTAAATATAATTAAAGAACTAAGGGAAAGCATAGACAAAGAGGTAAAAGGAATAAAGAAAACAAAGCAAGAACAAAATGAGGATCTAAAAAAAGAGATACTGCAACTGAAAGGGACAATTACTGAAATGAGAAACACAACAGAAGGACTTACCAACAGATTTAATTAATGGAAGAATCAACAAACTAGAGGATAAGAGAGTTAAAATTACAGATGCTGAAGTGTAACAAGAATGGAAGTTCAAGAAGGCTGACCATGGTTTAATGGAATTATGAGACAACAACAAGAGACCTAATGTACATATCATGGGAATTTCAGGAGATGACAGAAAGGGACAGAAAGAATATTTGAAGAAATAATAGCAGGAAATTTCCCTAATTTAACAAAGAACATGAATCTACAAATCCAAGAATCTCAAAGAACCCCAAGGGGGAGAAACCCAAAGAGTTCTACACCAAAACACATTATAGTTAGGCTCTCAAAAAGTAAAGATAAAGACAGAATCATGAAAGCAGTGAGAGAGAAGCAAACAATTACATACAAAGGATTCCCAATAAGATTAACTGCCGATTTCTCCTCGAAACATTGGAGGCCAGAGGGAATGAAATGATATATTTGAAGTGCTGAAAGAAAAAAACTGTCACCCAAGAATACTATACCCAGTTAAACTATCCTTCAAGAATGAGGATGAAATTAAAACATTCCCAGGCAAACAGAAGCTGAGAGAGTTCATATCCATCAGACCATCTCTAAAAAATACTAATGGGAGTTCTGTAGATGGAAAGGAAAAGACATTAGAAAGTAATTGAAAGCTATACATAAAAAGAAAAATCCCAATAAAGGAAAATGCATGGACAAGTATAAGGGCTAGTAATAAGATTTTCATGCTTGATAATTCTTAATGTTTTATTCTTCATTTTTTAAAAATAACAAATATATATAAAGCAAGGATAAACTTACGTTACAGGGCACAAGAAATATAAAGACAAAATTAGCGATAACCACAACAAAAGGGGGTGGGGAGAGGAATGGCATAGATATAGAATTTCTTGTATGTTACCAAAGTTAAGCTGGTACCAACTTACCCTAGAATGTTACAAATACAAGCTGTTAAACGTAATATTCATGGTAACTGCCTTAGTTATCTAGTGCTGCTATAATAGAAATACCACAAGTGGATGGTTTTAACAAAGAGAAGTTTATTTCCTCACAGTCAAAGTTGGCTAAAAGTCCAAATTCAGGGCATCAGCTTCAGGGGAAGGCTTTTTCTCTCTGTCGGCCTTCTTCTCTTCGGTGTTCCCCCGGACTAGGAGCTTCTCTGCACAGGGACCCCGGTCCAAAAGACACACTCTGTTCCCAGCACTGCTTTGTTGATAGTATGAGGTCCCCCTCTTCTCTCTGCTCACTTCTGTCTTTTATATCTCAAGAGATTGCCTTAGGACACAATCCAATCTTGTAGATTGAGTCTTGCCTCACTAACACAATGGCCGCCCATCCTCCCTCATTAACATCCTAGAGGCATGATTTACAACACATAGGAAAATCACACAATACTGGGAATCATGGCCCAGCCAAACTGATACGCACATTTTTGGGGGACATAATTCAATCCATGACATTCCACCCTTTGGCCCCCCCAAAATTACATCCTTGCATCATGCAAAACATATTCACTCCATCATATCACAGCCAAAGTCTTAACTCTAAGTCCAAAATCCAAAAATTCCTCTTCATCTGTGAAATCTAGAATACAAATTATGTGTCTCCAAAGGTACAATGGCAGAAGGGGCACAAGCTAGACACTTCCATTACAAATGGGAGAAATTGCAGGGAAAGAAGACATAACAGGCACCAAGCAAGTTAGCAGAACACATTACATTAGCCCTCAAGGCTTTGAAAATAATCTTCTGTTATCTGAGACAATTTATACAATGGCCCTGCCCTTCAGACTCTAGGTAGTTGCCACACTCTCCAGATTCTGAGCGGAGGCCCCTCAGCCCTGAGCTTCAGCTCCGCCTTCCAGACCCACTGGGACAGCAGCTCTGCTCGCTTGGCTTTAGGCGCACCGTTCTCCCAGTCCATCTGAGTGGCGACTCCACCCTTAGAAGCCAGAGGCCATTGCTCCACCCTTTGAAACCCCTGAGGTCACGGCCATACCTTTTGAGACTAAGGCAGCTTGGCTTCTTGTGTCCCTTGTCTCTTCAGCTTCTGCTTCTGTTTCCTGTGGCCTCTTGGCCCTTGGGCCTCACACCCACATCTGCCCTGCTGGGGCAAGTGTTCCAAAGCTCGGTGGCTCCAGAGGCACCCCACTCCACCAGAAAGCCTCGTGCTCACAGGCACTCAGCTCTCTTGCTCCGTGGGTCGGCTCCAGCGCTGTCTCCCACTGGTCTCCGGGTTCCGCTGCTGTTGGTTCTCTGCCACTGCCACTCCTCTGCCACTGCAGTTTCTCTGCCACTGCCACTTCTCTGCTGTTGCAGATTCTCTGCTGCTGCTGGTCCTTTGTTGCTGCCACTGCTGTATCCATTGACAGTTTCAAAACTACTTCCATGTTTTAGGTATCTGTTAGAGCAGCACCCCACTCTCTCGGTACCAAATTCTGTCCTAGTCATCTAGTGCTGTTATAACAGAAATACCAGCAGTAGATGGTTTTAACAAAGAGAAGTTTATTTCCTCACAGTCAAAGTGGGCTAAAAGCCGAAATTCAGGGCATCAGCTCTAGGGGAAGCCTTTTTCTCTCTGTCGGCCTTCTTCTCTTCGGTGTTCCCCCGGACTAGGAGCTTCTCTGTGCAGGGACCCCGGTCCAAAGGACGCGCTCTGCTCCCAGCACTGCTTTCTTGATGGTATGAGGTCCCCCTCTTCTCTCTGCTTACTTCAGTCTTTTATATCTCAAGAGATTGCCTCAGGATACAATCCAATCTTGTAGATTGAGTCCTGACTCACTAACACAACGGCCTCCCGTCCTCTCTCATTAACATTCTAGAGGCAGGATTTACAACATATAGGAGAATCACACAATACCGGGAATCATGGCCCAGCCAAACTGATACACACATTTTTTGGGTGACATAGTTCAATCCATGACAGTAACCACTAAGAAAATATATTAAAAAAATACACAAAGGAAAGGAGAAGGGAACCAAAAAGGATCACTACACTAAACAAAATTACAAAAGCAAGCAGTAGTAAAGGACAAAGACAAAAAGAAGGCTTAAGACATGCAAAAAACAAATAACAAAATGGCAGAAGTAAGTCACTTCTTATCAGTAATTACAGTGAATGTAAATGGACTAAATGCTCCAATCAAAAGGCAGAGAGTGGCAGAATGGATTAAAAAACATGATCCAGCTATATGCTATTTACAAGAGATATATCTTAAGCCCAAGGACACAAGTAAGGTTGAAAGTGAAAGGATGGAAAAAATATTCTATGCAAATAATGACCAAGAGGGAGCTAGGGCGACCATCTTAATATCAAAGTAGACTTTTAGACAAAATCTGTTAGAAGAGATAAAGATGGATATTATATAGTGATAAGAGGATCAATTAATCAAGAAGATTTAATAATCATAAATATATATCCACCCGATATCAGGGCACCTAAATATATAAAACAAACACTAATAGAATTGAAGGGAGAAATAGTACTACAATAATAGTTGGAGACTTCAATACAGCACTTTCAATATTGCACAGAACATCTAGAAAGAAGGTCAACAAGGAAACAGAGGACTTCAATGGCACTGCAGACCAACTAGACTTAACAGATATACATAGAACATGCCACTCCAAAACAGTACCATATATACTCTACTCCAGCACACATGGATCATTCTCTACGTTAGGTCACAGTACAAGTCTTGATAAATTTAAAAAGATTGAAATCATACAAAATATTTTCTCTGATCACAGTGGAGTGAAGCTAGAAATCAATAACAGAAAAAAACCCTGGAAAATAAACAAACATATGGAAATTAAACAACACACTATTAAACTACAAATGGGTCAAGGAACAAATCAAAAGAGGAATCACAAATTTCCTAGAGTCAAATGAAAATGAAAGCACAACATACCAAAACTTATGGGATGCAGCAAAGGCAGTCCTGAGGGAAACTTATAGCAATAAATGTCTACATGAAGAAAGAAGAATGATCTCAAATCAACAGCCCCACTCCACAACTCCAGGAACTAGAACAAGAAGAGCAAACTAAGCCTAAACCTACCAGAAGAAAGAAAATAATAAATACCAGAGCAGAAATAAATAAATTTGAAAACAACAACAACAAGAACAATATCGAGAATCAATAAAACCAGAAGTTGGTTCTTTTAAATGATCAATAAAATTGAGAAACTTTTAGCTAGCCCAACAAAGAAAAGAAGAAAAAAAGATGCAGATAACCAAAATAAAAAAGTGAAAGAGGGGACATTACAACCAACTTGACAGAAATAAAGAGAATTATGACAGAATATTATAAACAACTGTACAGCAACAAACTGTATAACTTAGATGAAATGGACAAATTCTTAGAAACACACAACTACCCAAACTGACTCAAGCAGAAATAGAAAGTCTCAATAGACCTATAACAAGTGAAAAGATTGAATCAGTGATCAAAATCTTCCCCAACCCCCATCCCCCCCCCAAAAGGCCTGAACCAGATGACTTCAATGGGGAATTCTACCAAACATTTAGAGAAGAATTGACATGACTATTAAACTCTTCTAAAAGATAGAGAAGGAAGGAATACTGCCTAATTCATTCTATGAAGCAAGCATAACCCTGATTAAAAAACACACACAAAGATACCACGAGAAAACTACAGGCCAATATCTCTTGTGAATATAGATGCAAAAATCCTCTACAAAATACTAGTGAATAGAATCCAACAGCATACTGAAAGACTCATACACCATGACCAAGTGGGACTTATTCCAGGAATGCAGGGATGGTTCAACACTAGAAAATCAATGTAATAAATCACATAAATAGAACAAAAGAAAAGAACTACATGATCATCTCCATGGATGTGGAAAAAGCATTTGATAAAATCCAACACCTTGTCTTGATGAAAATCCTAAAGAAGATTGGAATAGAAGGGAAATCCCTCAGTATGCTTCAGGGCATATATGAAAAACCAGTAGCCAACATTGTACTTAATGGAGAATAACTGAGAGCTTTTTCCTTGTAATCAGGAACAAGACAAGGGTGCCTGCTCTAACAATTTCTATTCAATATTATATTAGAAGTCCCAGCCAGAGCAATAAGACAAGAAAAAAAAAAAAAAAAGGTTTCCAGATTGGAAAAGAAGAAGTAAAATTATCCCTATTTGTGGATAATAGGATCCTATATACAGAAAAATCCCAAAGTGTCCACAAGAAAACTTCTAGGGCTAATAGAGGAATTTAGCAAAGTAGCAGGGTACAAGGTCAACAAACAAAAGCCAGCTAGGTTTCTATACACAAGCAATGAGAAATTTGAAAGGGAAATTAGGAAAACAATTCCATTTACAATAGCATCTAAGAGAATAAAATACCTAGGAATAAATCTAACCAGAGGTGAGAAGGATTTATACAAAAAACTATAAAACACTACTAAAAGAGATGAAAGAAGATTTAAATAAATGGAAAGATGTTCCATGTTCATGGATGGGAAGACTTCACATTGTTAAGATGTCAATACTACTTAAAGCAATCTATAGATTCAATGCAATCTCGATTAAAATTCCAACAGCTTTCTTTAGAGAAATAGAAGAACCAATCCTCAACTTTATATGGAATGGCAAGAGGCCCCAAATAGCTAAAACAATGTTGAAAGAGAAGAACAAAGTAGAAGGACTCACACTTTCTGATTTTAAAACATACTATGTAAAAGGCATTTGACTGGGAGGATGATAACAAATTACGGATAACAGTGCAAAGAATGTGAATTTCTTTTTCTCATGTGGAACCTGTATATAGAACAAGAGGCAGTCGTTCAAACAGAACAAGGGGATACTACATGGTTTAAAATCAGGAAAAGTATGTGTCAGGGTTGTATCCTTTCATCACACTTATTCAATCTGTAGGGTGAGAAGATGGACTATATGAAGAAGAATGCTGCATTAGGATTGGAGGAAGAGTTATTAACAACGATATGCAGATGACACAACCTTGCTTGCTGAAAGTGAAGAGAACTTGAAGTACTTACTGATGAAGATCAAAGACCACAGCTTTCAGTACGGATTACACCTCAACACAAAGAAAACAAAAACCCTCACGAATGGACCAATAAGCAATGTCATGATAAACAGAGAAAATATTGAAGTTGTCAAGGATTTCATTTTACTTGGGTTCACAATCAACGCCCATGGAAACAGCAGTCAAGAAATCAAATGACGTATTGCATTGGGCAAATCTGCTGCAAAAGTCTCCTTTAAAGTGTTAAAAAAGCAAAGATGTCACTTTGAGGACTAAGGTGCTCCTGACCCAAGCCATGGTATTTTCAATTGCCTCATAAGCATGTGAAGGCTGGACAATGAATAAAGAAGACTGAAGAAGAATTGATGCCTTTGAATTACGGTGCTGGTGAAGAATATTGACTATATGATGGGCTGCCAGAAGAACAAACAAACCTGTCTTGGAAGAACTACAGTCAGAATTCTCGTTAGACAGGATGGTGGTGAGACTTCATCTTATATACTTTGGGCATGTTATCAGGAAGAACTAGTCTCTGGAAAAGGACATCACGCTTGGTAAAATAGAGGGTCAGCAAAAAAGAGGAAGACCCTCAACAAAATGGATGGACCCGGTGGCTGCAACAATGGACTCAAACATAGCAATGATTGTGAGAATGGCACAAGACTGGGCACTGTTTCATTCTGTTGTACATAGGGTTGCTATGGTCAGAACAAACTCGACAGCACCTAGCAACAACAACAACATACAGATACAGTAATCAAAACAAAACTGGTATAACAATAGACACATAGACCAATGGAATAGAATTGAGAGTCCAGAAATAAACCCACACATCTATGGTCGGCTGATTTTTGGCAAGAGTGCTAAGTCCGTTTGATGGGGAAAGAAGAATCTCTTCAATAAATAGTGCTGGGAAAACTGGATTTCTACATGCAGAAAAATGAAACAGGATCCATGCCTCACACAATATATAAAAAAAAATTCAAAATGGAGTAAAGACCTTAGTAGGCAAATTAAAACAATAAAATTCTTAAAAGAAAAACAGGGGCAATGCTATTAGGTCTAGTTTTAACAATGGATTATCCATCATAATAGCAAAAGCACAAACAGCAAAAGACAAAAGAGATAAATGGGACTTCATAAAAATTAAAAACTTTTGTTCATCAAAAGACTTTACCAAAAAAGTGAAAAGACAAGCTACCAACCAGGTGAACACCTTTGGAAACCATATATCCAACAAGAATCTAATAATCAAAATATATATAAAACTTGGACAACTTAACAACAAAAAGACAATAACCCAATCACAAAATGGGCAAAAGACTTGAATAGACATTTCACCAAAGATTACATTCATTCACATGTTCGCCAAAACACATGAAAAGATGATCAGCATCGTTAACCATCAGAAAGATGCAAATCAAAACCATACTGAGATACCATTTCACTCGCACTAGGACGGCTAAGATTTAAAAAAAACTGAAAATAACAAATGTTGGCGATGATGCTGGGACATTGGAACCCTTACCTATTGCTGGTGGGAATGCAAAATGGTACAGTAGTTGTGGAAAACAGTGTGGCTGTTCCTCAAATAACTAAAAGTAGAACTACCATATGACCCAGCAATTCCACTCCTAGGCATATACTCCAAAGACTTGAAAGCAGAGACTCAGAGATTTGTACACCAATGTTCATTGCAGCACTATTCACAATAGCCAAAGATGGAAACAACCTAAATGCCTATCAACAGATGACTGGATAGTAAACACAAAATCTACAGAAATGAAACAAACAAACAAACAAACAAAAGGAATTCAGCACAGGAGAGTAAGAGGAACAAAGAAAACATCAGCACCACAGGAAAAAAAAAAAAGAAGAAAGCACTACAAAATGACAGCAATAAATTCACACCTATCAATAATCACACTGAAAGTAAATGACTTAAAAACACCCATAAAGAGACAGAAAGTGACGGAAGGGATTAAAAAAATAGGACCCATCAATGTGCTGTCTACAAGAGACACACCTGAGAAACACAGACATAAATATATTAAAAAATCAAAGGATGGAAACAATACATCAAGCAAACAGTACCTAAAAAAAGCAGGAGTGGCAATACTAATCTCGGATAAAATAGTTTTCAGATAAAATCTACCATACAAGACAAGGAAGGACATTATATAATGATTAAAGGGACAATTTATCATGCAGACATAACCATAATAAATATCTACACACCCAATGACAGGGCTCCAAAATACATAAAGTAAATTGTAACAGCACTGAAAAGAGAAATTGACAGTCCTACAATAATAGTAGGAAACTTCAACACACCACTCTTGGTAAAGGACAGAACATGTAGAAAGAAACTCAACAAATACACAGAAGATCTAAAGGCCACAATCAACCATCTTGACCTCATAGACGTATATAGAACACTCCACCTAACAGCAGCAGAAACATTCTTTTCCAACACACATGGAACATTCTCCAGAATAGGCCACATCTTAGGCCACAAAGCAACCCTCAACAAAATCCAAAACACTGAGATAATGCAAAGCATCTTCTCTGATCACAACACCATCAAAGTAGAAATCAACAGGAAAAGCAAGGGAAAAAAATCAAATACATGGAAACTGAATAACACCTTGCTTTAAAACCAATGGGTAATAGAAGAAATCAAAGATGGAATAAAAAAATTCCTAGAATCAAATGAGAATGAAAACACATCATACCAAAATCTTTGGGACACAGCAAAGGCAGTGCTCAGAGGTCAATTTGTAGCAACAGATGCACACATCCAAAAAGAAGAAAGTGACAAAATCAAAATGTTAGCTATACAACTCGAACAAGTAGATAGGGAACAACAAAAGAAACCCACAGTCACCAGAAGAAAGAAAATAATAAAGATCCGAGTAGAAATAAATGAAACAGAGAATAGAAAAACAATAGAAAGAATCAACAAAACCAAAGGTTGGTTCTTCGAAAGGATCAACAAAATCAACAAACCATTGGGCAAACTGACGAAAGAAAAACAGGAGAGGCAGCAAATAACCCAAATAAGAAAAGAAATAGGGGACATTACAACAAACCCAAGTGAAATAAAATGGATCATAACTGAGTACTATGAAAAACTGTATTCCAACAAATTTGAAAACCTAGAGGAAATGGACAAATTTCTCGAAACACACTACCTACCTAAACTAACACAAATTGAGGTAGAAAATCTGAACAGATCCACAACAAGAGAAGAGATTGAAAAGGTAATAAAAAACTCCCAACAACAAAAAAAGTGCTGGCCCAGATGGCTTCACTGGAGAATTCTACTAAACATTCAGAGAAGAGCTTACACCAGTACTACTCAAACTATTTCAGAACACAGAAAAGGAAGAGATACTTCCAAATTTATTCTATGAAGAAAGAATAACCAATACCAAAACCAGGCAAAGACACCACAAAAAAAGCAAATTACAGACCAATGTCTCTCATGAATATAGTTTCAAAATTTCTCAACAAAATTCTAGCCAATAGAATTCAGCATTATATAAAAAAAAAAATAAATAATACACCCCAACGAAGTGGGATTCATACTAAGTATGCAAGGATGGTTCAACATTAGAAAATCAATCACTGTAACCCAGCACATAAATAAAACAAAAGAATCATATGATCATCTCAATAGACACAGAAAAGGCATTCGATAAAATCCAACACCATTCCTGATAAAAACTCCCAATAAAATAGGAATAGAAGGAAAATTCCTCAACATAATAAGAGGCATCTATACAAAACCAACAGCTAACATCATTCTCAATGGAGAGAGGCTGAAAACGTTTCCCCTGAGACCAGGAACAAGAAAAGAATGCCCTTTATCACCACTCCTATTTAACATTGTGCTGAAAGTCCTAGCTAGAGTAATAAGGCAAGAAAAAAAAAAAAAAAGGGCATCCAAATTGGTAACGAAGAGGTAAAACTGTCCCTATTTGCGGATGATATGATACTATACATTGAGAACCAAAAGGACTCCACAATAAAACTACTGGAACTAATAGAAAGATTCAGCAGAATAGCAGGATACAAGATAAACATACAAAAATCAGCTGGATTCCTATACACCAATAAAAACTATGAAAAGGGAATCAGGAAAGCAATATCATTTATAATAGCCCCTAAAAAAACAAAACAAAACAAAACAAAACTTAGGAATAAGTCTAACCAGGGATGTAAAAGACCTCTACAAAGAACACTACAAAATACTACTGCAAGAAACCAAAAGGCCCTTACATAAATGAAAAAACATACCATGCTCATGGATAGGTAGACTCAACATTGTAAAAATGTCGATTTTACTCAAAGCAATCTACAGATGTAATGCAATCCTGATCCAAAGACCAACAGCATTCTTTAATGAGATGGAAAAACTAATCTTTATATGGAAAGGAAAGAGGCCCTGGATAAGTAAAGCACTATTGAAGAAGAAGAATGAAGTAGGAGACCTCGCATTACCTGACTTCAGAGCCTACTGTACAGCTACAGTAGTCAAAACAGCCTGGTACTGGTACAAAGACAGACACATTGGCCAGTGGAACAGAATTGAGAACCCAGATGTAAATCCATCCACCTACGGTCACCTGATCTTTGACAAAGGCCCAAAGTCCATTAAATGGGGTAAAAGACAGTCTTTTTAACAAATGGTGCTGTCAAAACTGGATGTCCATCTGCAAAAAAAATGAAACAGGACTCATACCTCACACCATACACAAAAACTAATTCAAACTCGGTCAAAGATCTCAATATAAAACCAAAAACTATAAAGATCGTAGAAGAAAAAATAGGGTCAACACTAGAGGCCCTAATTCATGGCATAAATATGGTACAAACTGTAACTACCAATACACAAACACCAGCAGATAAGCAAGGTAACTGGGATCTTCTAAAAATTAAACACTTATGCTCGTCAAAAGACTTCACCAAAAGAGTGAAAAGAGAACTTACAGACTAGGAAATAATTTTTGGCTGTGACAAATCCTACAAAGTTCTAATCTCTAAAATCTACAGGAAAATCCAACACCTCTACAACAAAAAGACAAACAACCCAATTAAAAAAATGGGTAAAGGATATGAACAGACACTTCACCAAAGAAGACATTCAGGCAGCTAGCAGACACATGAGGAAATGCTCGCGATCACTAGCCATTAGAGAAATGCAAACACTACAGTGAGATACCATCTCACCCCGACGTTACTGGTACGAATCAAAACAAAACAGAAAATAAATGTTGGGGCTGCGGAGAGATTGGAACTTCTATGCACTGCTGGTGGGAATGCAAAATGATACAACCATTTTGGAAAATGATATGGTGCTTCCTTAAAAAGCTAGACATAGAAATACCATACAATCCAGCAATCCCACTTCTAGGAATATATCCTAGACAAATAAGAGCCATCACACGAATAGACATATGCACACCCATGTTCACTGCAGCATTATTCACAGTATCAAAAAGATGGAAACAACCCAAGTGCTCTTTAACAGATGAATGGATAAGCAAACTATGGTACATGCACACAATGGAATTCTACCCAATGATAAAGAACAATGATGAATCTGTGAAACATCTCACAACATGAGTGAATCTGGAGGAGATTAAGCTGAGTGAATAAGTCAATCACAAAAGGACAAATACTGTATGAGATCACTATTATAAAAACCCTTGAAAAGAAGGTTTACACACAGAAAGAAACTATCTTTGATGGTTACAAGGGAGGAGAGGGTTGGGGAGGGAAAAACACTAACTAGACAATAGATAAGTGGTAACTTTGATGAAGGGTAAGCCAGTACACAATACTGGGGAAGCCAGCACAACTTGACCAAGGCAAAGTCAAAGAACCTCCACAGACACATCTAAACTTCCTGAGGGTCTGAATTACTGGGCTGAGGGCTGTGGGGACCACGGTTTCCGGGTACATCTAGCTCAACTGGCATAACACAGTTTATAAAGAAAATGTTCTACATCCCACTTTGGTGAGTAGAATCTGGGGTCTTAAAAGCTTGTGAGTGGCCATCTAAGATACTCAACTGGTTCCACCCTGTCTGGAGCAAGGGAGAATGAAGAAACCAAAGACACAAGGGAAAGATTAGTCCGAAGGACTTATAGACCACAACTACCAAAACCTCCACCAGACTGAGTCCAGCACAACTAGATGGTGCCTGGCTACCACCACCGACTGCTCTGACAGGGATCACAATAGAGAGTCCTAGACAGAGCTGGAGAAAAATGTAGAACAAAATTCTATTCACTCACAATAAAAGACCAGACTTGCTGGTCTGACAGAGACTGGAGAGACCCCAAGAGTATGGTCCCCGGACATCCTTTTAACTCAGTACTGAGGTCACTCCTGAGGTTCACCCTTCAGCCAAAGATTAGACAGGTCCATAAAACAAACAATAATATATGTGGCTCAACCACGTATACGAGACTAAGTGGGCACAACACCCCAGGGCCAAGGATGAGAAGGCAGGAGGGGACAGGAAAGCTGGACAAATGGAAATGGGGAACCCAAAGTCGAGAAGGGGAGAGTGTTGACATGTTGCAGGGTTGGCAACCAATGTTACAAAACAATATTTGTATTAATTGTTTAATGAGAAACTAATTTGCTCTGTGGGCCTTCATCTAAAGCACAATAAAAACAAAACAACAACAACAAAAAAAAAAAAAAAAACAGAAACAAAAAAACAGATGAATGGATAAACAAAATGTGGTACATACATACAATGGAATACTACTCAACCAGTAGGAGAAATGAAGTCTTGATACACACTACAATATGGATGGAATTAGAAGATGTTATGCTGACTGAGATAAGTCAGTTACCAAAGGAGAAATATTGTATGACATGACCTCACTTATATAAAAAGCAAGAAAAGACAAATGTATAGAAAAGTTTATTAGTGGTTACCAGGTGTGGGAGGGAGGGGAAAAGGGGTTAACGGTGATGGAAATATCACATTGATTAAGAGTAGGGTTGCACAGCCAATTATTGTAATTGTCAATAAGTTGTACACCTATAAAAAGTTGAGTTGGCAAAAGTTGTGTGAGAGACATATTTACAACAATGACAAAAAGAAAAAGAAAGAAAGAAAGAGTAGCTGCTCAGACTGCTATGTACAACCAAAATCCTCATGGGATTTGATTTCTTGGTTTGGAGGTTTAGGGTTATGGCTTCATGGGACATCCCAGTTAATTGGCTTAATAACTTGTTTAGTGCTTCTGTTCTCCCTCCTAGTTTGTGGTGTAGGGCCTGGGATCTTAAAAGCTTGCAAGCTGTCATCCAAGTCACAACAATTGGTCTTTATTCACCTTGAGCAACAGAGGAAAAAGGAGCGTCAGGAATAGGAGGATATTGAATACGTGGCTGATTGCCTCCATGAACAACTGCCTCATTTGCCATGAGACCAGAAAACTGGATTGTGCCCAGCTACCATTACTGAACATTTTAATCAAAGATTCTATAGAAGAACCCCAATCAAAAATGGGAAAACACAGAACAGAATTGAAAATTCTCATGGACTCCAGACTTCCTGGAGCCATGAAGTTTGGATGAACCCCTGAAACTATTGCCCTGAGATAATCTTTAAACATTAAACCAAAAACATTCCCTAAAGTCTTCTTAAAACCAAACGATAGTTTAGTTTAACTGGTAAAAAACAGTCTACCTTGAGCATTATGTTCTTTTAAGAATATATGGGATCAAATTGACAACAGTAACTTGAAAGATTAGATAGGAACCTTAGGGGGCATTGAATTTATGTTAATGGGGGAGGAACCACTCAGAAAAGGAAGGTGAGAATGGTTGCACAACTTGAAGAATGCTGTCAATATCACTAAATGCTACATGTAGAAACTGTTGAATTGGTGTATGTTTTGTTGTGTATATTCTCAACAACTACAACAGAATAAATTAATATTCATATACATAAATAATAAAAATAACTGATGTTGAAGGGTACGTGTCAGTCAAGCACTGTGAGAGCTTTATATGAAATGTCTCATTTAATTCTCATGACAACTCTGCCCAGGGACCTTCTCATGCTGATACTTCCCTTGACAGATCAGATGTACTGACAGGTTAAATAAGATTACATTGGCAGCTGTGATAAAAGCAGAGTTGAGATTTTGAATCATTGGTTAATTCTTCATCCAATCAGTGTTTACTGAGAGCTTAGTATCAGACTCAATACCAGGTGCTGGAGATACTGAAGTGAATCAAACATTAAAATCTCTGCCTGTGAGTTCTGAAAATACAGACACGCAGTCAAGTTTAGCAGTTAGAATTGATAACTACTTTTTCCATGATTAGGCAGCATTATACCCTGTTTAGAAATTTAGCCCTACAGGCTGATTTTGTATTTCCTGTAGGAGAAAGACCTGAAAACTGATTCTAATTCCCTGAAGAGTGGAAGTCTGGACTCTAAAGCTAGACTCTTCCAGAAAAAAGCACTCTCTTCGAAGTAGCTACTTCCTTAAAGCAAACAGAGTGCGCGCGTGCGCGCCCACACACGTTCCTCTATCTTTTGTCAAAGCAGCATTCATTCTAGGCAAACTTTATAAATGTGGAGCAACACCTTTAACAATTCAGGATTGCCAGGCCGGCCGGACTACTATCTCCCCCTGTAATAGAGATCTGGTTGCAACAGTTTCCATCATTTCAATAAGCTCTGAGAATACCGTAGTGAATTTCAGTAATACAGTGACCTGAATTTGCTGATAGAGACTGTGGTTCATCAGGTAAGGCTTTACTCCCTTAACAAACAAATTGCCTTGTGCCACAGAGCATAACACTCTCTGCAATGGCCTGACTTACTTTGGGAGCCCAAGGCAAGCAAGTACCTTGGTCTCTCCACATCATAGCCACACACACATCTAACTCACAATTGATGGCTCAAAGTTGTTACTTGTTAAGTTAATCAGACAAGTAGTCCTCAAAAAGGAATTTTCAAATAGTTGACATTTCCCGATGAACAGTCTGATTTAAAATATAGCACTAGCTTTTCATAATTGAAGAACATTGGGATAAATAAATAAACATGATGCCTTCAGCAGTAATCATGCATATATAAAATAAAAAATTATTGCTATTATTATATTATATATTTATAGCGATGGATAAGTTCTTTATTTTAATTTTCAAACACTATGTTTCCTGGTGTTTATAGTTGTGCCCTATTCTACAGCCTTAATGCGTACATATTGCATTACTGGAAATAGAAGACTCTTGAAATAAAGTGTCCCTCTGCTCCAGTATCTGAAGATAGCACTCATTTTTTTATCATTCATTGAAAAAAAGCTGCAGTATGATTCATAGTAATGCAGGCTTTTTTTTTTTTTTTTTTAAATTTGAGCAATGACCAGGATTGTTATGCTTAAGCCCATTGTTACGTCCACTGTGTCAGTCCATCTCATTGAGGGTCTTCCTCTTTTTTGCTGACGCTCTACTTTACCAGGCATGATGTTATTCTCCAGGAACTGGTCCCTCCTGATAACATGTCCAAAGTATGTGAGATGTAGTCTCAGCATCCTCACTTCTAAGGAGCATTCTGGTCGTACTTCTTCCAAGACAGGTTTGTTCTTTTGGCTGTCCATGGTATATTCAATATTCTTCTCCAACACCATAATTCAAAGGCGTCAGTTCTTGTCTTCCTTATTCATTGTCCAGCTTTCACATGCATACGAGGAGATTGAAAACACCATGGCTTGGGTCAGGTGTGCCTTATTGCTTAAGTGATATGTTTGCTTTTTAACATTTTTAAGAGGTCTTTTGCAGCACATTTGCCCAAGGCAATGAGTCATTTGATTTCTTGACTGCTGCTTCCATGGGCGTTGATTGTGAATCCAAGTAAAATGAAATCCTTGACAACTTCAATCTTTTCTCCATTTATCATGATGTTGCTTATTGGTCCAGTTGTGAGGATGTTTTCTTTATGTTGAGGTGTAATCCGTACTGAAGGCTGTGGTCTTTGATCTTCATCAGTAAGTGTTGCAAGTCCTCTTCACCTTCAGCAAGCAAGGTTGCGTCATCTGCATATTGCAGGTTGTTAATTAGTCTGCCTCCAATCCTGATGTCCCGTTCTTCTTCATATAGTCTGGCTTCTAGGATTATTTGCTCAGCATACAGATTGAATAAGTGTGGTGAAAAGATACAACCCTGACGCACACCTTTCCTGACTTTAAACCACGTGGTATCCCCTTGTTCTGTTCGAATGACAGCCTCTTGATCTATGTACAGGCTCCTCATGAGCACAATTAAATGTTCTGGAATTCCCATTCTTCAAAATGTTACCCATAATTTGTTATGATCCACATAGTCTGCATAGTCAAAAAAAAAAACAGGTAAACGTCTTTCTGGCATTCTCTGCTTTCAGCCAGCATCCATCTGACATCAGCAGTGATATCCCTGGTTCCACGTCCTCTTCTGAATCCGGCCTGAATTTCTGGCAGTTCCCTGTTGATGTACTGCTGCAGCTGCTTTTGAATGATCTTCAGCAAAATTTTACTTGCATGTGATGTTAATGATATTGTTTGATAATTTCCGCATTAGGTTGGATCACCTTTCTTGGCAATAGGCATAAATATGAATCTCTTCTAGTCAGTTGGCCAGGTAGCTGTCTTCCAAATTTCTTGGCATAGACGTGTAAGCACTTCCAGCACTGCATCAGTTTGTTGAAACATCTCAATTGGTATTTCATCAATTCCTGGAGCCTTGTTTTTCACCAATGCCTTCAGTGCAGCTTGGACTTCTTCCTTCAGCACACTTGGTTCCTGATCATACGCTACTTCCTGAAATGGCTGAACGTCAACCAATTCTTTTTGATATAGTGACTCTCTGTATTCCTTCCATCTTCTTTGGATGCTTCCTGTGTCATTTAATATTTTATATTTTCCCTGTAGAATCTTTCACTATTGTAACTTGAGGCTTGAATTTTTTCTTCAGTTCTTTCAGCTTGAGAAATGCTGAGCGTATTCTTCCCTTTTGGTTTTCCATCTCCAGGCCTTTCCACATGTCATTATAATACTTTACTTTGCCTTCTCAAGCCACCCTTTGAAATCTTCTGTTCAGTTCTTTTACTTCATCATTTCTTCCTTTCGCTTTAGCTACTCAATGTTCAAGAGCAAGTTTCAGAGTCTCTTCTGACATTCATTTTGGTCTTTTCTTTCTTTCCTGTCTTTTTAATGACCTCTTGCTTTCTTCACATATGATATCATGAGGATACTGGAATTTATATTCATATAAAAAACTATCTAGTTCTCTTAAATTTCATGAAAGTAAAAAGCTAAGTCTCCCAAAACACAGAGATTGGCTAACTCTGTTATTAGTTGCTGTTGAGTTGGCTCTGACTCATGGCAACCCCATGTACAACAGAATAAAACATTGCCCAGTCCTGCACCATCTTCATGATCATTGGATGCTTAAGTCCATTGTAGCACCCAGTATGTATTCTGAGTGCCTTCCAATCCATGGGGTTCTTCTTCCAGCACTACATAAGATAATATTCTGTTGCTATCCATAGGGTTTTCATTGGCTAATTTTTGAAAGTAGATCTCCAGGCTTTTCTTCCTAGTCTGTCTTAGTCTGGAAGCTCTGATGAAAACCTGTTCAGCATAATAGCAAAAAGCAAGCCACCATAGAATTAGATTGTCAAGAATTTCACTGTGATGTATCATATTATGAAAGGTACAGTGAAAGTTGATGAGGCTCTCATTTTACATCATTTAGAGAAATGGTTACTGTCTTCTTGAACACCTCATCTTCTTACCTCCACTTCATAATCCTGGCTGTGAAATAGACATGTATATTAAGCTTTTGTTTCTTATTATTGGTGGAGATTTTCTTTTTTCCTGTCCTCCTTGACACTACTGCCAATCTGATGACAAGCTGAAAAAGACCATTGGCTGGATAAAGGTTTTGGACTAAGAATAAAGAGACAGAAGGTTCCATTTCTGGCTCTGGGTACCCTGCCTAGATACTTGTTATAGGACAAAATATTCAACTCCTCTGGGCCTCAGTTTTACCATCTGTGAAAAAAGAAGACCAGATTATCTTTGAGGTTTCATGTCTAGCTACAAAATTCTGTGATTTATATTCAGTTTTAGCTCTGGTAACTAAGGAAAAATGGTAACTGTAAGAAACTATTAGATGTTCTGTTAACACCAAACTCCTAAAGCAAAAATGTAATGGAAGTAGTTCCAAGAGTAGTCCAGTGGGGAAAGCCGGTCCCACTGCTAATGTTTCCTTTCAGTTGAAGGGATATCCATCACTGTAACACTCCTGGCATCTCTTTGCTCTGTCACTCACTCTTTCTTGGGAAGATGCAGTAACTTACCTGTTTGACAAGTTTAGAAGGTGAAACCAGGTAGAGGAGCCAGCCTTTCCACTGGAGTCTTCTTGGGAGCTAATGTAACTGCAGAGTACATGTGTCTGGCTTTGTTCCTTCATGCTGTAGGTTTTACAGGGCCTGCCTGGGAAGGTCTGTAGTCATTCAGTCCTGGGTAAGTCTGGCTAGATCTGGAGTTCAGTGTCTGGAATTCCATTTGGCTCTTAAATCTAAGTCACGTTCTGCAATATCAGCTTTATTAATAGTAAACATGATATTTTGATTTCCATGTATCTTAATTTTGGGGTCTATTTCTCAGGACTTGGATGAGGAATAGACGTGTTCTTTTTTGGGTTCCCGGAAGTCCCAACAAGCAGTACTTGATTGTACTAATAAATGATTTTGTCCATTAAACTTTCCACTTAGATTCACACAGGTCTTCTTCCAGTCTAGACTGTTGCTAGTCTCTTGACAATACCCTTGCAAATTCTGGCACTGAGACACCAGAGATCATTATCTTGGCCAACAGTTACACAGCTTCATGAAGAGTATAAAACGGAAGACAAATATTTAAAAAATCACTGTGTACCTTACGTATATTGTAAGTGTCTTATTACAGAGCTGAATCAAGATAGGAAGGAAGAAGTTCTTATTATATAAATATGGATATTGGCTGAAATTAAAATAACCAATCCACTCTTATTCCAATTTGCTTTCCTCTTGAATCCTGAAACAAAAAGAGCATGAGGTCATAGGAGGTATGTAATTTAATAAATACTTACTGAGGGCTTTGTATGATAACTGTAGGTGGCAGAGGATACAGCAATAAACCAAACAGACAAAAATCCATACTCTCAAGGAGGTTGTATTCTGTTGGAAGGAGACATACAACAGTCCAAATAAATAAGTATAATAATGCAATGTAGTGGGACCCTGTTTCCAAACAGACCCAGAGAACCTTGTGGGAGGTGGGGTATCTCCACTCTACCTATTGGGGAGAATCCAAGCACTACTAATGTATCATAGGAAGAACAGAGAGCTGAGGCAACCCCAACCCTAAGAAAATCTCCCTGAAGTCCTGCTTGGAAGAAAGGTGGATCAGATAGGTAGTATCATGTGTTGGAGTGGGTCACCTAGAAGGATTCCTACGGGCTAATTATGGGTTTGCTAAGAAATTGCTCTCTACTGAGTCTCAATGGAAGATTCAAGATCACCAGTTAAAATCAAATCAGGGATATCACGCTGAAGATCCTTGGGTGGACCTTGAGAAGACCCTCTCATTTAATAATGGGTATAGAAATGAATAGGTTTATAGAGCATTTTCTATATTCTAAGCACTTCAGATATGTTAAATCATTTAATATGCATAACAAGTTGGATATGGATCCAATAGGTATTATTACTGTGCCCTATTTTATAGATTAGGAAACTGAGGTACTGAGAAGTTAGATAACTTGCCCAAGATCATCTAGCTCATGAGTTGTGGAGCCAAAATTTGAACTATGCAGGCTGGCTCTAGAGTTTGTGCTCTTAATCTTGATGCTATCCTGCCTCTTGAGCCACTCTCTCCACCTGCTGTATAGAATTCCGTCCACCAAGCATATTAGTTCTCTAGGGCTGCTATAACAAAATACCACAAACTAGGTGGCTTAAATCAACAGAAATTTATTCTGTCACAGTTCAGGAGGCTAAAAGTCAATAAGCTCTTATCAACGTCCAGGTTTTCTTCCTGACTGCTGGCCCTACTGCCCAACAGAGCCCTGCTTTGCTGGGAGCTCACAGAGGTGGAAGCCATGAAGAGCCAACAGCCTTCCATAGACTTCTATACCAGTCTCCTTTGTGGTCTCACTCCAGTAGATGGTCACACATGGCTTCCAGCAAGATCCAACTTGTTCACATGCACCAGGGTGGGTTAATGACTTTCTCTGATGCTTTTTGGACTTTTTCTTCTTCAGCTCTTCCCAAAATTGTGTAAGGTTTAATTCCATAATACGTAACTTATTCCACAGTACTCATGATGGCCTTGATTTCTTGATTGAACCTTACTGATACAGAAATTTAGGTAAATATAATTCTCTTCATTTTATTACATTTCCAGGCACATTTTATTATTCCTTGGCACACCAGGCATCTTCCTGGCTTGCTTATCCTTGAATATAACTCTGGTAGAGGAGGCATACACCATCCGTCAGTTTGTCATACTGTGGTGGCTTGTGTGTTGCTATGATACCAGAAGCTATGTTTTAGTGGAGCTTCCAGACTAAGACAGACTAGGAAGAAAGACCTAGTGACCTTTTTGAAAATTACCAAAGAAAACCCTATGGATCACAACAGAATATTGCCCAATATGGTGCCTTCAGTATGGATTACACCTTAACATAAAGAAAACAAAAATCCTCACAACTGGACCAATAAGCAACATCATGATAAATGGAGAAAATATTGAAGTTGTCAAGGATTTCACTTTACTTGAATCCACAATCAATGCCCATGGAAGCAGCAGTCAAAAAATCAAATGACGTATTGCATCGGGCAAAGCTGTTGCAAAAGACCACCTTAAAGTGTTAAAAAGCAATGATATCACCTTGAGGACTAAGGTGCGCCTGACCCAAGCCATGGTGCATGTAAAAGCTGGATGATGAATAAGGAAGACCGAAGAAGAATTGATGCCTTTGAACTATGGTGTTGGTGAAGGATATTGAATATACCATGGAGTGCCAGAAGAATGAACAAATCTGTCTTGGAAGAAGTACAGTCAGAATGCTCCTTATAAGTGAGGATGGCGAGGCTTTGTCTCACATACTTTGGACATGTTATGCGGAGGGATCAGTCCCTAGAGAAGGTCATCGCGCTTGGTAAAGTAGAGGTTCACCAAAAAAGAGGAAGACCTTCAACAAGATGGATTGACACAGTGGCTGCAGCAATGGGCCCCAGCATAACGATTTTGAGGATGGCACAGGACCAGGCAGTGTTTCGTTCTGTTGTACGTAGGGTTGCTGTGAGTTGGAACCAACTCTATGGCACCTAACAACAACAATAGTGCTGGAAGATGAGCCTTCTAGGTTGGAAAGCACTCAAAATACACAGTGACTGCAACAATGGACTCAAACATATCAATGATTATGAAAATGGTGCAGGACTGTGGAACACTTTTTTCTGTTGTATATGAGTACGTGAATCAGAGCCATGAGTCAGAGCTGGCTTGACAGCAACTAACAACAACAACAATGGGGAGGTATAAAGGAACTCTTTTTCAGGAGAACCTTAATCAATCAGTCAATCTAAAGATCCCTTTTAGAGAAACAAACAGAAATTGAAGGCTAGAAATATAATGGAAAGGAAAACTTGTTGTTGTTAGTTGCCATTGAGTCAATTCTCACTCATGGTGACCCCATGTGTGAAGAGTAGCAATGTGCTCCTTTCAGAAAGCAGATTGCCAGGCCTGTCGTCTTCTGAGGTGCCTCTGTGTGGGTTTGAACCTCCAACCTTCTGGCTAGTAGTGTAGTGTTGAACCATTTGTGCCACCCAGGGACCTAAACTAAAACTACTCCCCACTTGTATCTTGCAGAGAACTAAAAAATCCTTTCCCATCTCCAGAGCTGGACCTGTCACCTCCTGGATTCTTCTTTCTTTTCCTGACTTGAGTCTTTCTCCCTCATCATATAACACTATGTTGAAGGGAGCTCAGCAGGACTTAATTCAGTCACAAAAGTGCCAAGTTTACTCATTCATAATCTCATGGTGTAACGGAAAGCATGTTGGCCTTAGATTCAGAGTATCTGGTTTCTAGTCTTAATTTTGCCAAGAGCCCTCTGTGGGACTATGGAGAGGTCATTTAGCCTGTCCCAGCCTAAGTTTCTTTGTAATTTGTTTCGTAACAGCAATGTTATTAGAATAGATTATGGATCTTCCACCACATACCTAAATTCATTGTCGTTGGAAAAGCCCTCTTAAAAACTTGCATTCAGTTATTTATATTAGAGTTCTACAGAGTATGGCATGTGCACCACAGAAGCGTTACAATATTAAATACATGGGTTGACACTTGTCTTGGTCATCTACTGCTGCTACAACAGAAATACCACAAGTGGATGGCTTTAACAAAGAAATTTATTTCTCAACAGTAAAGTAGGCTAAAAGTCCAAATTCAGGGCATCAGCTCTAGGGAAAGGCTTTCTCTCTCTGTCGGCCTTCTCATCAATGTTCCCCCAGACTAGGAGCTTCTATGTGCAGGGACCCCGGTCCAAAGGAAGAGCTCTGCTCCCGGTGCTTCTTTCTTCGTGGTATGAGTTTCCCCTCTTCTCTCTGCTCACTTCTGTCTTTTATATCTCAAGAGATTGCCTCAGGACACAATCCAATCTTGTAGATTGAGTCCCGCTCACTAACACAACTGCCGCCCAACCTCCTTCATTAACATCATAGAGGCAGGATTTACAACTATAGGAAAATCACACAATACCTGGAATCATGGCCTAGCCAAACTGATACACACTTTTTTTGGGGACAATTCAGTCCATGACATTCCACCCTTTGGCCGCCAAAAAATCACATCCTTGCATCATGCAAAACATATTCACTCCATCGTATCACAGCCAAAGTCTTTAAGTCCAAAGTCTAAACATTCCTCTTCATCTGTGAAATCTAGAATACAAGCTATCTGCTTCCAAAGGTACAATGACAGAACAGGCACAAGCTAGACATTTCCATTACAAATGGGAGAAACTGGAGGGAAAGAAGGGATAACAGGCACCAAGCAAGTCAGCAGAACACATTACATTAACCCTCAAGGCTTTGAAAATAATCTTCCTTTCTCTGAGACGGTTTACACAATGGCCCTGCCCTCCAGACTCTAGGTATTGGCCACACTCTCCAGATTCTGAGTGGAGTCCCCTTGGCCCTGGGCTTCAGCTCCGCCTTCCAGGCCCACTGGGATAACAACTTTGCTCCCTTGGCTTTAGGCGCACCATTCTCTCAGTTCATCTGAGTGGCAACTCCACCTTTAGAAACACCAGAGGCCATAGCTCCACGCTTTGAAACCCCAGAAGTCATGGCCATGCCTTTTGAGACTGAGGCAGCTTGGCTTCTTGTGTCCCTTGTCTCTTCAGCTTCTGTTTCCTGGTTCCTTGGCCTCTCGGCTCCTTGGGCCTCACACCCCCATCTGCCCTGCTGGGGCAAGTGTTCCAAAGCTCTGTAGCTCCACCGGTAAGTGCCTAGAGGCACCCCACTCCGCCAGGAAGCCTCCTGCACACAGACATTCAGCTCTCTCGCTCCGTGGGTCAGCTCCAGCACCATGTCGCGCTGGTCTTCTGGTTCTGCTGCTTTTGGTTCTCTGCTCACTGTCGCTTCTCCGCTGTTGCAGGTTCTCTGCTGCTGCCACTGCTCTATCCATTCACAGTTTCAAAACCGCTTCCACATTTTAGGTATCTGTTAGAGCAACACCCCACTCTCTCGGTACCAAATTCATACCTGGTATGAATCCTACTAGGTCGTGGTGTATTATTTTTTTGATAAGATGCTGAATTCTATTGGCCAGAATTCTGTTGACAATTTTTACATCTATATTCATGAGAGATATTTGTCTGCAATTTTCTTTTTTTGTGGCGTTTTTGCCTGGTTTTGGTATCAGGGTTATGCTGGCTTAATAGAATGAATTTGGAAGTGTCACTTCCTTTTCTATATTATGAAATAGTTTGAGTAGCACTGGTGTGAGCTCTTCTCTGAATGTTTGGTAGAATTCTCCAGTGAAGTCATCTGGGCCAGGACTTTTTTTTGTTGGGAGTTTATTTATTTATTTATTCATTTTTACCTTTTCAATCTCTTCTCTTGTTATGAGTCTGTTCAGATTTTCAACATCACTTTGTGTTGGTTGGGTAGGTAGTGTCTTTCTAGAAATTTAGCCATTTCCTCTAGGTTTTCAAATTTGTTGGAGTATAGTTTTTCATAATACTCTGTTATGATCCTTTTTCTTTCAGTTGGGTCTGTTCTGATACTTCAAGTTATTTTTAAATTTTACGAAATATAGACAGGAGACAGAAAGGAAACGGAGTGTAATAGTCAGAATGGGCTAATTGGTGCTATAGTAACAGACAACCTTCTAAATCTCAGTGACTCAATGACATGAAAATTTACTTTTACTGACACTACATGTGTAATGTAGCTTGGTAGGTGGGGTTCTGCTCATTGAAATCTCTCAGGGACCGTGATAGAGAGAACAACAGCCTCCCCCCACCCCCAAAGATGCCTACATCCTAATTCCCAGAACCTTTGAGTATGTTTCCTTACATGGCACAGGGTCTTTGCTGATATGATTAAGTTAAGAATCTTCAGATGGGGAGATTATTTTGGATTATCCAGGTGGTCCAACATAATCACAAGAGCTCTTATAAGAGGGAGACAAGCAGATCTAAGGCAGTAGTAAGAGATGTGATGATGGAGCAAGAAGTTGGAATGATGTGGGGAAGGGGCCATGAGCCAAGGAACACAGGTGGCCTCCAGAAGCTGAAAAAAGGCAAGGAATCAGATTATCCCCATAGAGACTTCAGAAGGAATCAGCCTTGTCAACACCTTGATTTAAGCCAGTTTAATGGGTTGGAAGTCCTGATGGCACAGTGGTTAAGAGCTTGGCTGCAAACCAAAAGGTCTGCAGTATGAATCCACCAGCTGCTCCTTGGAAACCCTGTGGGGCAGTTCTACTCTGTCCTGTAGGGTTGCTATGAGTCGGAGTTGACGGGATGGCAATGGGTTTGGTTTGGTCAGGTAGTTGGTTGAATTGTGTCCCCCAAAAAGATATGATGAAGTCTTACCCCTGGCACATGTGGATGTTTCCTTATTTAGAAATAAAGTCTTCGCATATGCTATCAAGTTAAGAAGAGGTCCTACTGAATTAGAATCAGGATCAGGGCCCATGAACTCACACTAAATCGAATGAATGGTATCCTTATAAGAAGAGGAGAGGACACACAGGGAAGGCCATGTTATGACAGAAGTGGAGATTGGAGTGATGCAGCCACAAGTCAAGGATGCCAAGGATTGCTGTGAGCCACCAGAAACTGGGAGAGGCAAGGAAGTATCCTCCTCTAGAGACTTCAGAGGGAGCATGGTCCTGCTAACACCTTGATTTCAAACTTCCAGCCTCCAGAAATGTGAAAGAATAAATTTTTGTTGCACTAAGCCACCCAGTTTATGGTAATTTGTTACTGCAGCCCTTGGAAATTAATATGCTCAGTGAGACTGATTTTGGACTTTTGACTCCAGAACTATAAGATAATAAGTTTGTGTTGTTTTAAGCCACTAGATTTGTGTGAATTTGATATAGCAGCAATAGGAAACTAGTATAGAGACCTATGTTCCATCTTGACAAATGCTTTCACGGTGCCCAAGGCAGGTAAAAGAAAAGTGGTGAATTATGTGCCTGCTCTTAAAGCTTCCTAATGGAGGTGACACATATTGCTTCGGCTTACATTTCACTGGACAAAGCAAGTCACATGGTAACTCCTGACTTCAAAGGAGGTGAAGAGTGCAATCCCACCATGTGCCTAGGAGAGAAGAGCCAGAGTATTTGTCAATATGTCTAGGGACTAATACGTAGGAAGAGCAGAACTGGAAGGAATAGGATTTAGGACAGCAAAAGTGTGGCTCAACTCAGAAAACTTTGAACTCTGTAGATGACTGAGTCCATACAATCAGGATTAAAAAAAGAGTTCAAAATTTTCCACAAGTAGATTCGGGACAGACGCTGGTTGGATGAGGCAGTGGCAACCAAGACTTCATCTGAATCCCAAAGACAGGAAAATTCCACCTCTCCTGGGCTCTCTGGAGCTAGAAGAGATAGCCCACTCAGGCTTGTGGGGTCAGTGTGGGATTCCAAGGAATCTAACAAGAGGAATGGAGTCCCTGTGGTGCAAATGGTTGATGTACTTAGCTGCTGACTGAAAAGTTGGAGGTTTGAGTCCACCCAGAGGTGACTTAGAAGAAAGGCCTGGTGATCTACTTCAAAAAAATCAGCCATGGAAAACCCTATGGAGCACAGTTCTCCTCTAACACACATGGGGTTGCCATGAGTTGGAATCCATTTGACAGCAACTGGCAAATTAACGAGAGGAATAAGGACCCTGAGGATCAAGGCCCATGAATTCACACTGTTTTGGCCATGACTACAGATCCTAGGTACCCAAGTGAGCTGGTTCCTGGATGGTTTGACCAATAGGAGACAATGGGAAATTGGTTGGTGGAAGGAACCAGGGTATTTCTTCCACTCCTTTTCTCCAGGGACTGTAATCTTCTGTCTCCCATTTCTGCCAGATAGGCCTGTTTTCAAGTTTCAGTTTATACCAGGTGATCCTGGGCCCTGAGCTCCAATAATTATACCTCCTTTTGTCCTTTGGGGTGGGTTACACTTAGAAATAGTGTTGTGGTTGTTAGGTGAGGTTGAATCTGTTCTGACTCATAGTGGCCCTATGTACAACAAAACGGAATGTTGCCTAGTCCAGCGCCATCCTCATAATCTTTGTTATGTTTGAGCCCATTGTTGCGGCCAGTGTATCAATCCATCTCATTGAGGATTTTCCTCTTTTTTGCTGATCTTATACTTTACCAAGCATAATGTCCCTCTCCAGGGATTGGTCCCTCTTGATAACATGTCCAAAGTAAGTGAGACGAAGCCTCGCCATCCTTGCTTCTAAGGAGCTTTCTGGCTATACTTCTTCTAAGACAGATTTGTTCACCCTTTTCACAGTCCATGGTATATTCAATATTCTTCACCAGCACCATAATGCAAATGCATCAGTTTTTCTTCGGTCTTCCTTATTCATTGTCCAGCTTTCACGTGTATTTGAGGCGATTGAAAATACCATGGCTTGGGTCAGACACATTGTAGTCCTCAAGGTGACATCTTTGCTTTTAAACACTTTAAACGGGTTTTTTGCAGCAGCTTTGCCCAGTGCAATATGTTGTTGGAGTTCTTGACTGCTGCTTCCATGGGCAATGATTGTGGATCCAAGTACAAAGAAATCCTTGACAACTTCAATATTTTCCGCATTTCTCATGATGTTGCTTAGTGGTTCAGTCATGAGGATTTTTGTTTTCCTTACGTTGAGGTAATCCATACTGAAGGCTGCAGATCAAATAAGTATGGTGAAAGGATACAACCCTGACAGACACCTTTTCTGATTTTAAACCGCGCGGTATCCCTTTGTTCTGTTCAAATGACCGTCTCTTGTTCTATGTACAGGTTACCCATGGGCGCAATTAAGTGTTCTGAAATTCCCATTCTTTGCAATGCTATCCATAATTTGTTATGATCTCCATAGTTGAATGCCTTTGCATAGTCAATAAAACACAGGTAAACATCTTTCTAGTATTCTCTGCTTTCAGCCAAGATCCATCTGACAATAGCAATGATATCACTCATTCCACATCCTCTTCTGAATCTGGCTTGAAATTCTGGAAGTTCCTTGTCAACGGACAGCTGCAACCCATTTTTGAATTATCTTCAGCAAAATTTTACTTGCCGATGATAGTAATGACATTGTTTGATAATTTCCACATTTCATTGCATCACCTTTCTTTGGAATGGGCACATATGTAGATCACTTCTAGTCAGTTGGCCAGGTAGCTGTCTTCCATAAAGATCAATATCCTAGGCATTAGTGAGCTGAAATGGTCTGGTATCGGTCTTTTTGAATCGGACAATCATATGGTATACTCTCCCAGGAATGACAAATTGAAGAGGAATGGTGTAACATTCATCATCAAAAAGAACATTTCAAGATCTATCCTGAAGTACAACTCTGTCAGTGATAGGATAATATCCATAAACCTACAAGGAAGACCAGTTAATACAACTATTTTTCAAATTCATGCACCAACCACTAATGCCAAAGATGAAGCAAACGAAGTATTTACCAACTTCTGAGGTCTGAAATTGATCAAACATGCAATCAAGATGCATTGATAATTCCAACTGGTGATTGGAATGCAAAAGTTGGAAAAAAAGAAGCATCAGTAGTTGGAAAATATGGCCTTGAAGATAGAAATGACACCGGGAATTCATGATGGAATTTTGCAAAGTCAATGACTTATTCATTGGAAATACCTGTTTTCCACAACATGAGTGATGACTATACACGTGGACCTCACCAGATATAATGCACAGAGATGAAATCCATTAGATCTGTGGACAGAAACCATGGAAAAGCTCAATATCATCGGTCAGAAAAAGGCCAGGAGCTGACTGCGGAACAGACCATCAATTGCTCATATGCAAGTTCAACCTGAAGCTCAAGAAAATTAAAACAAATCCATGAGAACCAAAATATGACCTTGAGTATATCCCACCTGAATTTAGAGACTATCTCAAGAATAGATATGATGCATCGAAGACTAATGACTGAAGACCAGATGAGTTGTGGGATGACATCAAGGACATCATACATGAAGAAAGCAAAAGGTCATTAAAAAGAGAAGAAAGAAAGAAAAGACTAAAATGGATGTCAGAAGAGACTCTGAAACGTGCTCTTGAACATAGAGTAGCTAAAGGGAAAGAAAGAAATCAAGTAAAAAAGCTGAACAGAAGATTTCAAAGGGTGGCTCGAGAAGACAAAGTATTATAATGAAATGTGAGAAGACCTGGAGTTACAAAACGAAAGGGAAGAAGTTGCTTGGCATTTCTTAAGCTGAAAGAGCTTAAGAAAAAATTCAAACCTTAAGTTGCAATATGGAAGGATTGTATGGGCAAAAAATTGAATAATGCAGGAAGCATCAAATGAAAATGACCGAAATACACAGAGTCATCGTACGAAAAGGAATTGGTCAACATTCAACCATTTCAGGAGGTAGCATATGATCAAGAACAGATGGTATTGAATGAAGAAGTGCAAGCTGCGTTCAAGGCACTGGTGAAAAACAAGACCCAGTAACTGACAGAATGCCAGTTGAGATGCTTCAACAAATAGATACAGTGCTAGAAGTGCTCACTCGTCTATGCCAAGATATTTGGAAGACAGCTACCTGACCAACTGACTGGTAGAGATCCATATTCACGTCCATTGCAAAGAAAGGTGATCCAACAGAATTCAGAAATACCGAACAATATCATGAATATCACACGCAAGTAAAACTATGCTGAAGATAATTCAAAAATGGTTGCTGGAGTACATAGACTGGGAATTGCCAGAAATTCAAGCTGAATTCAGAAGAGGACGTGGAATGAAGGATATCATTGCTCATGTCAGATTGATCTTGGCTGAAAGCAGAGAATACCAGAAAGATATTCCTGTGTTTTATTGACTCTGCAAAGGTATTCAACTGTGTGGTTCACAGCAAATTATGGATAACATTGCAAAGAATGGGAATTCCAGGACACTTAATTGTTCTCATGCAGAACCTGTACACAGACCAAGAGGCAGTTGTTCAAACAGAAGGAGGGGATACTGTGTGGTTTAAAATAGGAAAGTGTGCTTTAGGTTTGTATCATTTCACCATACTTATTTAATCTGTATGCTGAGCAAATAATCTGAGAAGCTGGACTGTATGAAGAACGCGGCATCAGGATTGTAGGAAGACTAATAACCTGTGATATGCAGATGACACAACCTTGCTTGCTGAGAGTGAAGAGTATTTAAAACACCTACTGATGAAGATCAAGGACCATCAGTGAACTTCAATATGGATTTCCTCAACATAAAGAAAACAAAAATCCTTACAACTGGAACAATAAGCAGCATCATGGTAAACAAAGAAAATATTGAAGTTGTCAAGGATTTAATTTTACTTGGATCCACAGTCAACACCTATGGAAACAGCAGTCAAGAAATGCAACAAGAAATCCAAGGACAACACACAATACAGGGGAAGTCAGCACAACTGGAACAAAGCAAAAGCTAAGAAGTTTCCTGAACACACTCAAACACATTGAGGGACAGAATAGCTGGGGCTGGGGCTTAGGGACCATAGTTTCGGGGAACATCTAGGTCAATTGGCCTAACAAAGTTTATTAAGAAAATATTCTGCATCCCACTTTGGTGAGTGGCATCTGGGGTCTTAAAAGCTTGCGAGCAGCTATCTAAGATGCATCAATTGGTCCCAACCCTTTTGGAGCAAATGAGAATGAAGAACACGGAAGACACGAGGAAGATATTCGCCCAAGAGACAAAAGGTCCACATAAACCAGAAACTCCACCAGCCTGAGACCAGAAGAACTAGATGGTGTCCGGCTACCACCAATGACTGCCCTGACAGGGAACGCAACACAGAGTCCCGGACGGAGCAGGAGAAAAGTGCAGAGCAGAACTCAAATTCATGTAAAAAGACTAGACTTAACGGTCTGGCAGAGACTAGAGGAACCCCTGAAACTATGGCCCCCAGACTCTCTGTTACCCCAGAACCAAAACCATCCCCGAAGCCCACTTTTCAGACAAAGATTAGACTGGAGTATGAAACAAAAATTAATACTCGTGAGGAGTGTGCTTGTTAGTTCAATCAGATACATGAGACGGCTCCTGTCTGGAGGCAGGATGAGAAGGCAGGAAGGGACAGGAACTGGTTGAATGGACACAAGAAACCTGGGTGGAAAGGGAGAGTGTGCTGTCACATTGTAGGGATTGCAACTAGTGTCACATAACAATATGTGTATAAATATTTGTATGAGGAATTAAATTGAGCTTTAAACTTTTCACCTTAAGCACACACACACACAAAGTAATCCAACGACGTATTACATTAGGTAAATCTGCTGTAGAAGACCGCTTTAAAATGTTAAAAAGCAAAGATGTCGCCTTGAGTACTAAGGTGTGCCTGACCCAGACCATGATATTTTCAATCGCCTCATGTGCATGCAAAAGTTGGACAATGAATAAGGATGACCGAAGAATTGATGCTTTTGAATTACGGTGTTGGCGAAGAATATTGAATATACCATGGACTGCCAAAAGAATGAACAAATCTGTCTTGAAAGAAGTATAGCCAGAATGACATGTTATCAGGAAGGCCAGTCCCTGGAGAAGGACATCATGTTTGGTAAAGTAGAGGATAAGCTCAGAAAAGGAAGATCCTCGATGAGATAGATCGACACAGTGGCTGCAACCATGGGCTCAAACATAGCAATGATTGTGTGGATGGTGCAGGGCTAGGCAATGTTTCATTCTGTCGTACATAGGGTTAGTATGTGTCGGAACTGATTCGACAGCACCTAACAACAACAAGGTAACTAAGACATTCTCACATAGTAATCCTATCTCTTAGTGTTGTTAAGAGAAGGAGCACAGTCTACAGATCCAGTAGACTGGGTTACATCCAAACTCCACCACTTCTAGCTGGGTGACTCAGTGAACTTCTCTAAGCCCGTGCTTCCTCATCTGTGAAGTACACCAACAACCCCCACTTCAGAGATTCTGAGAGGATTAAATGAGATAATCTACGTACAGTATCTGTATACAGTAAGTTCTCCAAATGGATTCTCTCCCCTTTTTCCTCCTTTGCTGTTTTTTCCTGCTTTTAGCAAAGGGTAAGCATGCTATCTTTCTTTAAGTTTAGCAATGTAAAGCTCCACATATATAAACGTTTTTGAACATTGAAAAGGACACCCGGCTAATATATTTGTAATTACTTAATTTAAAATTTAAAATGTAATACATGAAACATGATAATTTGGGGAGTCAACTAAGCTAATAATAATTCACTTTTTATGTTCCTGAACAAAATGACTTTAGATTTGAAGGGATATTAAAAATAAATATTGGATATATTTCCATTTACTTCACCCAACTCCTCCAAGGGGACAGTTTCATTTTCATTCTGAAGTTTTAAAATATCTATAAATTTCCTTCTCTGGTCGTTGAACTATCGGGAGGGGGGGGCAATGGTGTACATGACTTACCAAATGTTAACTTCTAAGTCTGTCAGCACATCGTCCCAAGTTACTAAGAATAGAAAACCTGGAACCTGGCTACAGCAGTCCTATTTGAATAAATACTCTGGGGAAAAGCATTTAGTAAACTGTATTTATAAAGATTTCTTAGTAATGATGATTTCTCCCAGTACAAGCAAGGATGGAATTCATACTTCAGAATGAATAGACAATGTATTCTAGTAAACTGAAATTTAAAATTTTTTATTAGTCTTCCCCTGCACTTGGTACATCTAAGGGAAAAAATGAAAACACTTTTTTTTTTTAGAGAGAGTTTGTGTGTAAGGTGTGAAATGTGAGTCCTTAGTTTTCTATTGCAGTTGGGCAAATCTTTCGGGTATTGGTTGGAATGCCCAAAATGAAATGTATGATTAAATTATGGCTTGACAAATTTTATTTGCCCAAAGAAAGTCTTAATACTTCTTTTTTATTTTTGTTTAAATTAGTGTCTTAGTTACCTAGGGCTGCAGTAACAAAAAAAATATCACCATAAGTGGGTGGCTTTAAAGAACAGAAATTTATTTTCTCTCACTTCTAGAGGAGAGAAGTCCAAATCAGGTTTCAGCTGTATCTATTTCTTCTGTGGGCCTCTCTCCTAATTTCTGGTGACTGCTGGCAATCCTTGGTGTTCCTTTGCTTGTAGACAATCCTCACATGCTGTCTGTCTTGTGTTTGTTTCTCTGTGTCTGTTCTGCTCTTTTTATAGGACACCACTTAGAAGAGATTAGATTTAAGACCCACCCTACCCTGGTATGACCTCATTAACATAAAAAAAGAAAATCCTCCTTTCCAAACAGGGTCATATTTATAGTACAGGGGTTAGGACTTCAGCACATATTTTTGGGTGACACAATTCAATCCATAACATTTATCTTACATATAAAGCTGGTATACTATGTTATGCAACTTTATTGAATTTATGAAATTCATTCCTTCTCTTATTTATTACACAAAAGAAGAGGACTTGAAGCACTTACTGATGAAGATCGAAGGCTACAGCCTTCAGTGTGGATTGCGCCTCAACATAAAAAAAGCAAAAATCTTCACAACTGGACCAATAAGCAACTTCATGATAAATGGAGAAAATACTGAAGTTGTCAAGGATTTCATTTTACTTGGATCCACAATCAACGCCCATGAAAGCAGCAGTCAAGAAATCAAACGAGAGAGACTCCGGCAAGATGGCGGTCTAGGCAGAAGCACCACGCCGTCCCTCCACAACAAAGATCCGAAAAACTAAGCCAAACAGAGAATCAACAAT